>NC_089788.1:19279159-19321659 GCF_040412425.1 Macrobrachium rosenbergii | reverse complement strand
ACCAATACACTTGATAAAAGAAGCGTTATAGACAATTTTAAGAAAATTACTGATTTACGAAAATGGAAGTTAATTAACAAAGCTCTCCTGAGAGAGGATGTACTAAATTACCCTTGCACATCAAATAAATTCAACGAAAATAAAGCTTATTCGGCGTTAGATTTATCTTACTCGTATTTTTCCCACGACGCAAATCTATGTCTCTCATTTACATGTTATTTATCAGGACAGAGAGAGAGAGAGAGAGAGAGAGAGAGAGAGAGGCCAACGCCCATTTGAAAATAGAAAACAGAATGAGGACAATTACAGCGATCGAGAATTACATGTCAGAGAGTTAAACGAGCAAACCAGCTCCCGCGAAAGCCACTGAAATCGCTGTTATTGTTCCGGCAGAGCTGCTTTGACAATGGAACAGCCCCGAGTCATTTGCATGTTAAAGCGAGACGACTAATGGCAGCCAATTTGTTACGGAAACGAGCGTCATTCTCTTCGTAATACCTGCCGTTTTATGACGAGATTCTGGCCTCTGTATATTTGTATGCTCAGTGAATTTAGATGATCCTTTCCCATCAGTATGTGTTTTTCATTTATTCTCATTATATACTTTCCCGTGTTTACAGTAACTAGTGAATCACTTTATAAAAGTGGTTCCTCTACCTTGGGTAGCTCTCATGTGTGAGATTTTGGGTGATGATTAATCTCTCTCTCTCTCTCTCTCTCTCTCTCTCTCTCTCTCTCTCTCTCTCTCTCTCTCTCTCTCTCTCTCTCTCTCTGAGTATACAATGAATGATTTTATGCTTTAGCCAAATTGTTAGTTATTGCTAAATTATATATGAATCAACTCTCCTACTAAAGCAGATCCTCCATCAGAAGAAAATTAATGATGGTCAATTAAATACCAGACATTAATTGTTCATTTGACTTCATTTATGATGGCATTATAACACATGACCTACTAAGCAAATGAAAATAACTTGAGCGCTGTTTAGTGGTGATTAAGGCCACTCATCCACAAGTAATGAAATCGCAGCTATCTCATAGGCACTCTTAAGGTCCAAATAGAGTTAAACCTGTTTAACTTCGGATTATTAGATCTCTACAGTTTTCGGTTTGGAAAGTTTCAAATTTTAGATCTCAAAGAAAATTGGCTGTTGTATTTAGATAAGGAGGAGCTCTCTTTAACCTTTACCAGTGATGTTTAATACTGGTCATAAAATCACTATCCAGGTACAATTTTCGCAATTTATATTTTGGTTTTGTCTTATTGGCCTAGAGAAATAAGTGGAGAAATAAGTATCGTCAGGGAATCCTCAACGTCACCTTTCTTGTACTTTATTGGTGTCAGTGATGCTAATATTTGTAAAATCAAAATAAATGTGATTACTCAATTTATATAGTGTAGTGCAAAGCTCTCTAGACCTTGGTGTAGCGGTCTCGCTATCTCAGTCCTTCGGGCACTATCAAAGTCTTTGTATTTAAGCCAGGATTTACTTCCTCTCACTTTTAAAGGATTATTTTAGGCCATTCACACTCTGTCCCACTATATACCGAGTTAAGTAGCAATCTCCAGATCAACCAGGTTATTTCTGTGGCTATTCTTTACTTCTCTAACCAAGTTTAGAACTTATTTTACTATTTGATTCATGAGGAATTCCAAACTTTACTATCCCTTCCCGTGGAATAAGAACATTGGTTTTTTTTTTTTTTTTTTTGCTCTCATTCAGGTGATTATCATCATGGGCTTCACTGCCATCATCATCATGGATTTCATTGCCAAACTTGATACTCTCTGGGCCTCACTTCTTCTCTTCCTAATCCTCCTTTCCTTTCTTTTTCTTTATTTATTTATCTATTTTTTTTTTTTTTGGTTACCTGGTAATCAGATTTGAGTGACCATCCTTCTGGCCCTTCTTGAAAAACTGGATATTGTCAAGAGTAAGATACGCAGAGGGATCTCTTACGTGTTTGATTGCTTTACAGGAAGGATCAGTCTTATGACTACTGTATGCTAAAAGGATTTTTTTTTTTTTGTCTTGAATCACTGGCAATAAACATCACGTAAACATCAGAAAAAAGCGTTTGAAAACAGTCAGTTATAATTCTGGTCTCATTAGTTCTGTCAGACTGTATGCAAGGTAGTGATATATATTCCTAGTTATATTGCTGTTTACATTTTGCTTTTAACACTTTAATCTCAAATCCAAATGACCAAAGTCATACAGAATAACCTTAAAAGGCCACTAACTTGCAATGGAAATTCCAACACGACAGAATGTTTTCATGTAAAAAAAAAAAAAAAAAAGAGGACCAGACTAGAATAATGAAAATTATGAAAAAAAACTTACATGCAAATACAGCAATACAAGTCAGGAAATGTAAGGTAATTATGCATGTTTCCTTAAAGAAATATCACAGCTTCTCATGAGTTTGAGAGCTTTGGCATCAGTTTTATTGAGATATGACAATTCTGCAGTTCCATGCCAAAAAGAATGAAGTATTTGCTAATGCTTCTGAAAGTATCGTTATCGAGCCTTGGCAACATACCAGTCAACATTATATTCGATTTTATAATCATAGGTTGCCTTGCCGGATAATGAAATCTTCTGGCCGGATTTCTACCGGTATAGGCCGTGTGACAACGTGGTACGTCAACAGAATGTGAATGCTGATGCCCTACAAAGCGGGTATCTTGCCCTGGTTTTTGGGAAGCTGTTACTAAAGGTGCTAAAGGGAAGTTCCCTTTTGCAATAGACTTGCTGGAGGATGGCGGAACGGTATACCTTCTGGCAAAAGTCTAGATCATTATAACTATTACTTGGGAGGTGGGAAAACATTTCTTAAACTCTTGTCTAAGAGATTAATTAAGATCCCGAGATGTTACCGAAGTCGGACACAAGAAAAATTGTACTGTAATGGTACAAAAAAGTGATCCTACGCACCAAACCTCTATGAATGCCATCCATGTATAAGGGGTTATAAAATATCCATCAATAAATACAAATATCACGAAGAAATTTCCTTTCTACTGAGAGACAACTCATACAACGGTGAACTCAGCTTCGCACAGTATCCCATTCTGCAGCTGTTTTGAGTTGAGCTATTTTTGCATAGGATTCATATTTCGGTTTGGCTGCCAATAGCTTTGCCAGTTTTCTGACAAAATATGCACAAACGAGAATTTTCCGTTTATGAGGAAACTTATAAATCTCCTTAGAGTCGTGTATAAGTGCTTTGTATGTATAACATTTGAAGAGACGAACAGGTTTTAACTCACAGTCCTCTAAGATATTCTTCAAATGTGGTGATCGATTCCAAATGTTCCACAAAAGATTTTCCTTCTTTCCCTTTAATACCTCAATTCTCTCTTATAACAATCTATAACTAGACATTTATATATATATTATATATATATATATATATATATATATATATATATATATATATATATATATATATATATATATATATATATATATATATATATGTATACATATATATATATATATATACATATATATATATATATATATATATATATATATATATATATATATATATATATATATATATATATATATATACATATATACAGTATATATATACATATATATGTGTGTGTGTGTGTGTGTATTTTAAGAATGGGTATGTGTTGATTAAAGAACTAATTTCCTAAAGGAATTTCTTTTGTAATGCAGCATTTGCTTCAAAGAAACCAAGTAAATGCCGGCTAGCATTATATCTAAAATTTTAAACTTAACACGGTTTTAAGGTGAATTTCTATCACGCAAGGCACGCTCTACACTAATGTAAAGATTTTGGTGGTCGCAATTCATCAGAGTAAACACCTTATTGGTAACATTTTCTTACGAATTCTGTCTTCATTACAGTATGTCGCAATTGCACTATTTTTTTTTTCTTGTGGCTTTACAATTTTACAAGGAATATTATGGCTCATCTTTAACAGCCCTGAATTAATTCTACGGAAAATTACGAAACGCTGTAATGAGGGCAGCCTGTGCAAGTGTGTGTGTGTGTGTGTTTGTCCTGTTCCCTTGTGATATATATATATATATATATATATATATATATATATATATATATATATATATATATATATATATATATATATATATATTGTAAAGATTAGCGCCAAAATACGCTATGAAAGCGCCCGCCTTTCTGCTTTGCTCGGCCGATAGATAGGCCTCTGTCTATTTTGAACCTGTGAGAAGTAGTGGATACTGGATTGGGTTAGTTTGAACCAGTGAAAGTCCGGGGTATAAGGGCTCAGAGATATAATAGTTGGGGGACAGTAATCTGGCTTTGCACCGTTTTCTTTGGTACAGGAAAGTAAGATCGTTTTCTATGATATAGCCGCGTCGGCTTTAAGGTCAGGACATCGCCCCCACCCTACCCCTGTCCAGAAGCAATAAAAGGTCAGGGCCAGGACAGCTCTCTCTCACACCGGTCGCTAGTTTAAGCGGAGAAGTCACGCTTCTGCAGGTCTTGCCCCCCCTGCCCTACGTTCGGCTCACCGCCACGTGGAGTCTTGCCGCCCTTATTGCTCCGTGCCCCGATCACACGTGGCCTTAGAAGACTGCATCATCATCCCACGGGCACAGCAATCTACGACTTGAAGCAATACCTTGGAGAGGGAGGCCCTTTGTCGTCGCTCCCACACGTGGTCCCTGGCAGAGGACGTCGTCAGCCTTACGCCCCTACAAATGTGGTAAAGTACCAAAAACGAGTTGCTAGTCACGTTACTTCGCCCCTTTTGCATTTATTAACTTATGGGCCTATAACTTTGTATTCCCTGATGTTTCTTGGTTCAAGCCCGGCCCACGTGTTCACAGCTTCTTTCCTCTGAGTCACAAGTAACGCCTTGGGGAGTCCGTGGCGCCTTCAGTGCACCCACGAGTAATTCATTCCCCAAATTCCAGCATTAGATGTGTAACGTGGGTCCTAATATCGTTTCAGAAAGATGCCTGTAGCAGAATTATCCTTGGTCTGTGTTCCTGGCATTCCCAAGCTCCGCCCCGGGAAGACTTCTGCGGCAGTAATTTACCGTGTTTTCAGTTAATTTTCCCTTTGATCTTGTGTGCTATAAAATATAACTATTTTTATATCCACGTGTTTCACGCACTTCCCTTTGAGAAGGAGCCCTCCGCTCCGTGTACTTCTTTTTTTTTTTGTGTTTATATGTCCTGGGTATCTTGCAAGGCCATTTTCGAGTAAAGTAATAAATGTGGAGTCATTAGAACCACCTGCACCAGAAAACATATAAAAATGGCGACCTGACCAGTGATTCTCGTAATGATTGCATCCCCCCCTCTCCCCCTTTGTTGTTTGTGTTGCAATTTGTGAAATCAGCAATTAGCTCAGCTAAGCTGGATACGAGACAGAGTACGAACCTTTGAAAAGCCAGCGCAACAGGCCAAGGAAATTCTGCGTAAGTAAACTGTGTTTATTTAGCGTAGGACGCTTTAGAAAACGTGACTAACCCTAGGAATTTTTTTTTATAGTAGGGCGCATGTCAGAGGAAAACGAGAGAGAGAATCGCCGAAACTTAGCTTTGGAAGCCTTTGCACGTGGCTTGCATGCCATTCAATTAGGTTATATAGGTGATAAATCATTAAAGGAATAGTGCGCATATTCCTCCTGTAGAAACGAGTGATTTCGACACCGAATCCTTAGATAGGCGCGAGAAATCGACGGAAACCACGTGTTCGCAAGTCAGACTAGCATAGCTGACTCATTTTACTCTCTCTCTCTCGTTTTAGAAATAGGAGCGAAAGCGTATATTATACGCCAAGGACGAAAAGGGGTCAACAACCGTCGTCTGTTCCCTCAGTTCGGGGAAGTCCCGGAGCTTTGTTTACTTCATTCATTCGGCGCAGACGGCCTATAAGATAACCACACCGAGACACGACCTTGGACCGTCATTTCGTGGCCCAGTTAGGGATGTGTAAAAATTTGCTTGTTTGATTTTCTTCGCGCTACCAAATTGTTTTGCATTATTTGGGGTCTGACATCATACATTGTTCTGTTTTTTTTTTGTGTTTTGTTTTGTGCTTTTACTACGGCTGTGTGCGTTGCCTATCTGTTGTGAATGTGGGATGGCCGCCCACCTAATTGCCCTTGACAATAACGCTTCTCCCATAAGTCAGTAAAACTAGCGCCCTCGCTGATCAGACGTCGTCTGTGCGGAAATTCTAGGGAACCTGTATATTCTATTCTTGTCCCCAATAAACCCGCTTCATAGGTCAGTTGGTGAGACCAATTCATTTTCCATTCAGTCCCCAAATAAGCCCGTTTTGTCGGTAATTCGGGAGACCTATATATATAGCCCAATCTAGTCCCCAAATAAGCCCGTTTTGTCGTTACCTTGGGAGACCAATCATTGCTAATCCATCGTCCCCAATCAGCCCGCTCCGTCGGTAAATCGGGAGACCAATCATTGCTAACCCATCGTCCCCAATCAGCCCGCTCCGTCGGTAAATCAGGAGACCAATCATTGCTAATCCATCGTCCCCAATCAGCCCGCTCCGTCGGTAAATCGGGAGACCAATCATTGCTAATCCATCGTCCCCAATCAGCCCGCTCCGTCGGTAAATCGGGAGACCAATCATTGCTAATCCATCGTCCCCAATCAGCCGCTCCGTTGGTAAATCGGGAGACCAATCATTGCTAATCCATTGTCCCCAATCAGCCCGCTCCGTCGGTAAATCGGGAGACCAATCATTGCTAATCCATCGTCCCCAATCAGCCCGCTCCGTCGTTAAAATTGGGAGACCAATCATTGCTAATCCATCGTCCCCAATCAGCCCGCTCCGTCGGTAAATCGGGAGACCAATCATTGCTAATCCATTGTCCCCAATCAGCCCGCTCCGTCGGTAAATCGGGAGACCAATCATTGCTAATCCATCGTCCCCAATCAGCCCGCTCCGTCGGTAAAATCGGGAGACCAATCATTGCTAATCCATCGTCCCCAATCAGCCCGCTCCGTCGGTAAATCGGGAGACCAATCATTGCTAATCCATCGTCCCCAATCAGCCCGCTCCGTCTGTAAAATCAGGAGACCAATCATTGCTAATCCATCGTCCCCATTCAGCCCGCTCCGTCGGTAAATCGGGAGACCAATCATTGCTACTCCATCGTCCCCAATCAGCCCACTCCGTTGGTAAATCGGGAGACCAATCATTGCTAACCGTCGTCCCAAATCAGCCCGCTCCGTCGGTAAATCGGGAGACCATTCATACGTCCTTTGGAAAAGAGTCCAAGATTCCCACAGCTCTGGGAAATTAATTCTGTGGGTTACTAGCATCCTCTCCCACCTGCAAAATATCGACGCGGTCTCAGCAGAGCGAGGATTTCAAGTTCTTCATGTCCTCAGGGAAGGAACTCGGCCTTTCCAGGAGAGAACTAAGAGACTGGGTACAGGAGAGGATGGACGCCATACAGGCAGAGAGACAGGCTCAGGAGAGACGAGAAGAAGCAGAAAGACAGGAACGAGAAGCAGAAAGACAGGCTCAGGAGAAACAAGAAGAAGCAGAGAGACAGGAACGGGAAGCAGAGAGACAGGAACGGGAAGCAGAGAGACGGGCCCAGGAGAAACGAGAAGAAGCAGAGAGACGGGCTCAGGAGAGACGAGAAGAAGCCGAGAGTGAAGAAAGGGACAAGCAGCGTGCCCATGAACTCGCAATGCTGCAACAGAGTGGCCCTTCGCCTCCACGTGCCCCCCAGGGAATGAGTGCCTTCAGCCAGGCTATCGCCTGCATGCCAAAGTGGATGGAGGCCGAGCCCGAGGTGTGGCTCGACAGCGCCGAGACAGTGTTAAAGGCCTGCCCGAGTGCCGCCGAACTCTCCCTGGTGTTGGGCAAGTTTCTTGGAGGAAGGCCCTGATTGCCTACAAGGCCCTCCGCCGGAGGAGCAGGAATATTGGGTGGTCGTGACGCCAGACTATCGCAAAGGCGTGAAGGAGATAACCCCTGAATGCTGGAGGAGGCGCTGGCGCGGGCTAGTGAAGGAGGCCAATCAGACCTGGGCAGACTGGGCATACCAGTCCAAGCTTGCCCGTGCCAAATGGTTCGAGTCCCTGGGGGTTACGACCCTCAACGAGGCCATCGAACAAATACAAATAGAGAACTTCCTACTCTACACCCCGCCGGCCCTCGCCACGCACATCGCCGAGAAGGAGCCCCCAACCTTAGCTGATTGCTGCCGATTAGCGGATCTATGGGACACCCATTACCCCCAGGAGAGCTCGCTGCAGCGCAAAATTACTCCACCCGCCTACCTTTCGGGTGCCCCTCCGCCTAAGAATGGGCAATCACAGAAGCCCGTTGTGTGCGGGTTCTGTAAAAAGATCGGGCATGCCAAAGAGCAATGCCGCAGTAAACCTCCTGCATCTCTCTCTCCCGGACAGCCCCCTAATAAGTCGCCTGCGCCCTCTGCCGGGGCAGTGTGAAGAGATTTCAGCCTAATCTTTTGCACGGCGTGCAAGGTTTATGGCCACTCTTCCTCATGGGCAAAATGCCATAGAAATAATAAGGCAGGAACTCCCGCCGTCGCCCTGGCAGTAACGAATCCCGAGTCCTTAGGCCCTCCTGCCGAGGGTCCCATCTATGTGGCACCTCCTCAAGGTAAATACTCAGCACGCCAGGTCAAGGCATTTGACGACTCTGGCGCGCAAATTTCCCTCATAAGGAGGGACAAAGTTCCCTATGGAGCTATAATTGACCGACGCAAGCTCGTCACCATTGAGGGTATAAACGACTTTAAGATGATTCTCCCTACGGTCCAACTGAGGGTCACCTGACCACACACAGCCAGGACCCTTCGTCTCACCGTAGCGAAACACATTCCAGGAGACTAAGACGTCCTCCTGGACCAAGACTTTACATCCCATTTCAAGCCACAACCATTCCGGGGTCCCCATTCCCCAATAAATCATCCAAATCCGAGTCCAGTGCCCGGCACGGCATCAGTGCCAGTGCCGAGGCCTCAGCCAGATCTCCCTTCAGGAGAATCTCGGCCTTCAACTCCTCTGCCAGTGCCCCTTAGGCGCACTGAGCAGTGCCAGTCTCCGTCCGTCCAGACAGACGAGACCACCACCACATCGCCACCAGCGCCAGTGCCAATGTCAGTGCCTGAGCTGGTTACCCCTGCATGCAAGTCGACCCCACCCCCTCCGGCCGTCCTCTCTCTCGCCGCCCGCCGCGCAGATTCCTCCGTGAGTCATGATTCTGCCCCGCCTTCCTGGGCCGATGAACTCTGCGAACTGCGCCAGTTAATGTCCGAGATGGCGAACAAAATTCCTGGGTCAGTTGTCGCAGCAGCTGACCCAGATGGCACCCCTTGCCGCCCTTTGGCCTTGGGCCCTCCGATTCCCCGGCCAAGGACAACAGTCCAAGGAGGAGAGGTTCGCGGCGGAGTTACCACGGGTGTGGGCGATCGCAGGTAGTCCACAACGAGCCCCGAGCTCTTCTGGCTCCTGTGCAAACTTGGCATAGGGCCCCCATCTTCATCTCTTGAACGTCTTGGCACCTTTCATCCAGGAGAGGATGTCAAGGCCTTCCGCTATCTTCTTCCTTTCCTTTGGAATTTCTATCCCTCATCCTTCTCTATCGATCTTTCCTTCACACTTTCCCTTACTTACCACCGCAAGCGGCAGTTAACATATGGGATATCATCCCCTTTTAAAATGCACTAATCATTTTATTTTGAAGCAGTAAGAGAGACAGAGTGAGAAGTGGCACGCCCTTACGCCCGTCCTTTGGCACAAGGCAGATGTGTCAGCTCTTCCTGAAGGGGTCGCGCCCTTTGGGTTTCCTTTCCCAGCCCTTGGGCTGAGAGTTAGCTCTGACCGTCGTCTGTTGGCGACGGAAGTTAGATTAAGAAGTAAACCATAAATACCTCACTCTGTTATCCTTCGTTTTCTGCGTATATTATTTACTCTTGCATTTAATCTTTTTCTCTATTTGTTAACGAATCTCGAGTCACAAGACTCCTGCCCTTACGAGTTTTAACGTTGCCCTTTTAATCACCGCGGTGTGGCCCGCCCTTTTAGTAAGAAGTAATGTCCTTCGTTTGTTATTCTGTGTAGTTTCTTTTTTATTTACATTTTTTTTTTTGAGTTATCCCTGTGGAGAATGTTAGCCTTGTCCATTTTCCCCTTCATGTGTTTATTCCTCCCATTCATACGTCGAGTAGTCTATTTATAGCTTACCCCCGAGTTGTAAGCTGCAGACGTAAAAATTTAGCGTCGTTTAAGTTAGCGAATTAAAACCCGCGAATAATCTCTTTGCCTCACAGCTGTCAAGTTATTGTCCCTTCAGTTTAGCGTTCGTCGGAAATATTAGCTATGCTCGTCGAGCTTATGAACAGTGGGAGGTCGATTGAAAAGAAGAATTGAATTCTATTATTACGATTTTGGTAAATGGGATATTCTTTAAAACCTACAATGTATTGTCATGAATGCTGCCTCTTCAAGGCACAACTATTAGCATGCATGTAATTCCAGGATGGCATTAAGAAATCAGTGGGTTTACATTTGTTTCCTTTTAAATCCTGCCTTGTATGCTTTATTTTGTTGTTTTTATTTTGTAATTTTGAAGTGTTCTTTGTTTGTTTTCTTTTGAGCGCCTTATTACCCAATAAAGTAAATCGAATAAAGAATGGGTAGAATCAGTACTTAGGAAGTATTTGAGCAATAATTAATTTGCAAACAAGTTCACCTTTTTTGGTGTATATTCTAAATTGCACTCTGCTCCTAAAGTAAACCTTCAGTTTGTTATAGATCAGTGTGGCAGCAGAGTTTTGCAAATAAAGTAAAGTAACGATTGTAGCAAATCAGAAGATAGCGTAAAGTCGAACGTTTTCTTCGCTCATTTTTGCTGTTATCGATATTCGCACCCACTTATAGGTGTGAATATCATCTTGCCCGGGAAGCTGTAAAGATTAGCGCCAAAATACACTATGAAAGCGCCCGCCTTTCTGCTTTGCTCGGCCAATAGATAGGCCTCTGTCTATTTTGAACCTGTGAGATGTAGTGGATACTGGATTGGGTTAGTTTGAACCAGTGAAAGTCCGGGGTATAAGGGCTCAGAGATATAATAGTTGGGGGACAGTAATCTGGCTTTGCACCGTTTTCTTTGGTACAGGAAAGTAAGATCGTTTTCTATGATATAGCCGCGTCGGCGACCTGGGTCAGGACATTGCCCCCCCCCCCACTACCCCTGTCCAGAAGCAATAAAAGGTCAGGGCCAGGACAGCTCTCTCTCACACCGGTCGCTAGTTTAAGCAGAGAAGTCACGCTTCTGCAGGTCCTGCCCCCCTGCCCTCCGTTCAGCTCGCCGCCACGTGGACAGTCTTGCCGCCCTTTTTGCTCCGTGCCCCGATCACACGTGGCCTTAGAAGACTGCAAGTCTCCAAACGCAAGCTGATACTCAACAGCGGCCTTTTCATCATCCCACGGGCGCCCTCTTCCGCACCACCTTGGAGAGGGAGGCCCATTTTGTCGTCGCTCCCACACGTGGTCCCTGGCAGAGGACGTCATCAGCCTTACGCCTCTACAAATGTGGTAAAGTACCCAAAACGAGTTGCTAGTCACGTTACTTCGCCCCTTTTGCATTTATTAACTTCTGGGCCTATAACTTTGTATTCCCTGATGTTTCTTGGTTCAAGCCCGGCCCACATGTTCACAGCTTCTTTCCTCTGAGTCACGAGTAACGCCTCGGGGAGTCTGTGGCGCCTTCAGTGCACCCCCGAGTAATTCATTCCCCAAATTCCAGCATTAGATGTGTAACGTGGGTCCTAATATCGTTTCAGAAAGACGCCTGTAGCAGAATTATCCTTGGTCCGTGTTCCTGGCATTCCCAAGCTCGCCCCCCCCTTTCGGGAGGACTTCTGCGGCAGTAATTTACCGAGTTTTCAGTTAATTTTCCCTTTGATCTTGTGTGCTATAAAATATAACTATTTTTATATCCACGTGTTTCACGCACTTCCTTTGAGAAGGAGCCCTCCGCTCCGTGCACTTCTTTTTTTGTTTGTGTTTATATGTCCTGGGTATCTTGCAAGGCCATTTTTTGAGTAAAATAATAAATGTGGAGTCATAAGAACCACCTGCACCAGAAAAACACACATATATATATATATATATATATATATATATATATATATATATATATATATATATATATATATATATACATATACATACATATACATACATATACATACATATACATACATATACATACATACATATACATACATATACATACATATACATACATATACATATATATATATATATATATATATATATATATATATATATATATATATATATATATATATATATATATATATATATATATATATATATATATCATATATATATATACATATATATATACATATATATATATACATATATATATATATACATATATATATATACATATATATATACATATATATATACATATATATATACATATATATATACATATATATATACATATATATATACATATATATATATATATATATATATATATATATATATATATATATATATATATATATCCATATATATATCCATATATATATCCATATATATATCCATATATATATCCATATATATATCCATATATATATCCATATATATATACATATATATATATATATACAAGACAGAATACGTTGGCACAAGCGGGCCACAGCACATACAAGGACAGGGTGACAAGGAGATAGCCGGTCATCAAAAGGTGATACATTTATTGCCGACGCGTTTCGTAACAACATAGTTACATCATCAAGGCTAAAAGAGAAAACAACACAAATTAAAAACACATGGAATATAACTTTGACTTTAAGAGTCTCAACAAATTATACGAAACTTACATTAAAACAAAACAAGATTTAAAAGCACCTGCTAGACTAAAGGCTGAAGGCTGAATGATTCGGAAAGGAGGAGAGGCAGCGAAGAAATACGGCTCAAGCCAGAAACAGCTGTATAGAGGTGGTGTGATTGTTCAACTTGGGCACTAACTGCTTGATAAATAATGACTCTAAGATAAGCAGTTCGTGTAAACGGCTTGTTTGGCCCAAGACAGAGAAGTCAGAATAGTTAATGCTGGTGTTACAAATTTTTGTGTGATTTCTGATATTAGAAAATTCGGGATTGGACAATCTGCAGCCAGTACGATGGCTGACACCATTATGTGAATCAGCTCTGACCTTGAGCAATCGCTTAGTCGAACCTACGTAAGTCCCCAAATTACATCTGGGGCAAGTATATTTATATACGACTGAGGATTGCAACAATGGGCAGATTTTGTCTTTAAATTTAAAAAGTGATCCTATTGTAAGGGGATTTTTTGGAATTAAAATAACTTGCAACATATTAAAGTGTTTTTCAATTGCAGACTTGAGATTCCTTCTAAATTTGTCATCTTGAATATATTGAATACTGGCATATAGTTTCTTTCGTGGAACAGTGCTTATGGAAGGGAGTCTGATAGTTTCTTATTTAGAAAATTCTTGCAATGTCTGAAGAAAACATGTGAGGGAAACCAGTTATCGGTAAAATATTTATACAAGAACAAAATTTCTTTATGATATGAATCCCAGGAAGAGGTTAGAGTGTAAGCCCGATGAAGCAGGGTAAAAATTGAATTGAGTTTAAAATGATAAAAACAAGCACTATAAAAGTTTGAACCCAGACCTGAGAAAGTCTTTTTTCTAAAAACGGAAGTGTTAAAACTATTACCATGTCGAAACACCAAAACATCCAAAAATGGCAATCGATCGTTTTTCTCTCTCTAATGTAAACTTGATATTCGGATGTAATTCATTAATGTACGAGAGGAACTGGTCAGCATGGAAAGCTGATTTAAAGAGAACAAAGGTGTCATCAACAAACCGTTTATACACAAGAGGATAAAAACCTAGGGGCAATTTTCCAACATGTCCTCCTCCAGGGAGCACATAAAAATATTGGAAAACGTGGGACCAAGGGGTGATCCCATTGCCATACCGTCAACCTGTTTGTACAAACAATCATTAAAAATAAAGGCAGTGTCCAGCACTGCTAACTGCAACAATTTCTTAAAATAGCAACGGTCATAGTTAAAATAAGTATCACTGGGTTCAATAAAAATTTTATCTAAAATAACCTCGATTGTTTCTTCTACTGGGACATTTGTGAATAAGGATTCCACATCGTAACTGGTCATATACAAGTCAGAGTCTTGACATAAAACATATGATTTAAATTCTTCAGTGTTTTTAAGGTATGTTGATTAGAAGTAAACGGTTCAAGCAAAGGAACTAGGTATTTGGCTAGTTTATAATTGGGAGCATGAATTGATGACAGTATTGGTCTCATTGGGGTTCCCTCTTTGTGTGTTTTAGGTAGACCATAAAGGACTCCAAAGGATGTACCTGAGCAATATAAATCTTCGTATGTGTCTTTGTTAATGATATTCTTAGTATTAAGTTCTTTTAAAAATCTATTGATTCTATCTTCAACTTTAAATATATGTTTACATTCAGGTTTACCAATTTTCTGAAACTTGCTTTCATCGCTCAGAATAGATTCCATTTTATTTATATAATCTTCTTTGTTCAAGATGACAGTGCCCTTACCCTTATCAGGTTTAGTAATTATCAAGTTTTCATTTTTTGCCAGATTTTTCAGAATCTCTAGGTCAGTTTTCTTAAAGAAAGGTGTCCAATTGGTCGTCAACTTCCTAAATGCCTGTTGAGTGATATCTGATAGTTGTGACTGTAGTTTACCAATATCAATATTAAAAGGTTGATTTTTTAACCTATGAAATAAAGATTCTAAAGGCAGAAAAAACCTGTTGTAGTTTGGTTTGTAACAAGGCATGCAGAAGTCCAATCCAAGAGATAATAAGAATTCTTCTCGTTTTGAAAGTACATGAGAGGATAGGTTAAATATTGAACTCACACTGTGGTTAAAATGGGGAAGAACAACACCAAGACTTTGCAGTTTTATACTATGGCATCGTTGAATGCTGGTAATATAGTCAGAAATATTTTTGTTAAAAAGAATTTGAAAAATAATAAAATCAATAAAAGATAAAGTGCAACGAACACGTTGAAATAAACCCTGTACAGTGGATAAATGTTTAGTTACATTGAAGTTTTTTGTATTAATTTCCATGTTTAATAATTTGTTGGTGGCATCAGCATAAAATTCAGTTTGGTACAGAGAGGCACGATACAGTTTAAACTTAATAAAATTCGGGATAATCTTGTTGAGTTGGCAGTAATGTAGAAAATCCAGGTCCAATTTAGCTTTTTCAAGTTTTTTCGTGGTCGTCTCCAAGGATCTGCATAGGGACAATACATCTGCGCCATAACGGTTGCGGACTAATTGGTGGAAATGTGTGAATCCTCTGGAGCGCACCCGGATCAGGAACAGAAGAACGTAGAACCAATGGTTGAATTCCATGTGGGCCACCGGAAGAAGCCTGAGCTGAGTCACGACATACAAGACAGAATACGTTGGCACAAGCGGGCCACAGCACATACAAGGACAGGGTGACAAGGAGATAGCCGGTCATCAAAAGGTGATACATTTATTGCCGACGCGTTTCGTAACAACATAGTTACATCATCAAGGCTAAAAGAGAAAACAACACAAATTAAAAACACATGGAATATAACTTTGACTTTAAGAGTCTCAACAAATTATACTGAAACTTACATTAAAACAAAACAAGATTTAAAAAGCACCTGCTAGACTAAAGGCTGAAGGCTGAATGATTCGGAAAGGAGGAGAGGCAGCGAAGAAAACCGGCTCAAGCCAGAAACAGCTGTATAGAGGTGGTGTGATTGTTCAACAGGCACTAACTGCTTGATAAATAATGACTCTAAGATAAGCAGTTCGTGTAAACAGCTTGTTTGGCCAAAGACAGAGAAGTCAGAATAGTTAATGCTGGTGTTACAAATTTTTGTGTGATTTCTGATATTAGAAAATTCGGGATTGGACAATCTGCAGCCAGTACGATGGCTGACACCATTATGTGAATCAGCTCTGACCTTGAGCAATCGTTGTTTAGTCGAACCTACGTAAGTCCCCAAATTACATCTGGGGCAAGTATATTTATATACGACTGAGGATTGCAACAATGGGCAGATTTTGTCTTTAAATTTAAAAAGTGATCCTATTGTAAGGGGATTTTTGGAATTAAAATAACTTGCAACATATTAAAGTGTTTTTCAATTGCAGACTTGAGATTCCTTCTAAATTTGTCATCTTGGATGTATGGAATACTGGCATATAGTTTCTTTCGTGGAACAGTGCTTATGGAAGGGAGTCTGATAGTTTCTTATTTAGAAGATTCTTGCAATGTCTGAAGAAAACATGTGAGGGAAACCAGTTATTGGTAAGATATTTATACAAGAACAAAATTTCTTTATGATATGAATCCAAGGAAGAGGTTAGAGTGTAAGCCCGATGAAGCAGGGCAAAAATTGAATTGAGTTTAAAATGATAAAAACAAGCACTATAAAAGTTTGAACCCAGACCTGAGAAAGTCTTTTTCTTAAAAACGGAAGTGTTAAAACTATTACCATGTCGAAACACCAAAACATCCAAAAATGGCAATCGATCATTTTCCTCTCTCTCTAATGTAAACTTGATATTCGGATGTGTTTCATTAATGTGTGAGAGGAACTGGTCAGCATGGAAAGCTGATTTAAAGAGAACAAAGTGTCATCAACAAACCGTTTATACACAAGAGGATAAAAACCAAGAAATGAAAGGGGCAATTTTCCAACATGTGGGATTCCTCCTCCAGGAGCACATAAAAATATTGGAAAACGTGGGACCAGATGATGCAGTGTCCCAGATCCCATTGTTTCCATACTGTCAACCTGTTTGAGAGGAACAAACAATCATTAAAAATAACTGGGCAGTGTCCAGCACTGCTAATGAACAATTTCTTAAAATAGATTTTAAACGGTCATATAAAAAATAAGTAGGTTCGGTTCAATAAAAATTTTATCTAAAATAACCTCGATTGTTTCTTCTACTGGGACATTTGTGAATAACATTCCACATAAACTGGTCATATACAAGTCAAAAGTCTTGACATAAAACATATGATTTAAATTCTTCAGTATTTTTTAAGGTATGTTGATTAGAAGTAAAACGGTTTCAACTTAAAGGAAATCAGGTATGTTTTGGCTAGTTTATAATTAAGCATGAATTGATGACAGTATTGGTTATCTTGGGGTTCATATCTTTTGTGTATCTTTTAGGTAGACCATAAAGGACCACAAAGGATGTAGTTCTGTTGAGCAATATAAATCTTCGTATTTGTCTTTGTTAATGATATTCTTAGTATTAAGTTCTTTTAAAAATCTATTGATTCTATCTTCAACTTTAAATATATGTTTACATTCAGGTTTACCAATTTTCTGAAACTTGCTTTCATCGCTCAGAATAGATTCCATTTTATTTATATAATCTTCTTTGTTCAAGATGACAAAACCCTTACCCTTATCAGGTTTAGTAATTATATAATTTTTCATTTTTGCCAGATTTTTCAGAATTCAGGTCTTTTCTAAAAGAAAGGTGAAACCAATTGGTCGTCAATTTCCTCCTAAATGCCTGTTGAGTGATATCTGATAGTTGGGACTTTAGTTTACCAATATCAATATTAAAAGGTTGATGTTTTTAACCTAATGAAATAAAGATTCAAAGGCAGAAAAAACCTGTTTGTAGTTTGGTTTGTAATATAAGGCATGCAGAAGTCCAATCAAAAGAGATAATAAGAATTCTTCTCGTTTTGAAAGTACATGAGAGGATAGGTTAAATATTGAACTCACACTATGCTCCCTGCCATTTGTTAAAATGGGAAGAACAACACCAAGACTTTTTTGCAGTTTTATACTATGGCATCGTTGAATGCTGGTATATATAGTCAGAAATATTTTTGTTAAAAAGAATTTAAAAAAAAATAATAAAATCAATAAAAGATAAAGTGCAACAAAAACACGTTGAAATAAACCCTAATGTACAGTGGATAAATGTTTAGTTACATTGAAGTTTTTGTATTAATTTCCATGTTTAATAATTTGTTGGTGGCATCAGTCATAAAATTCAGTTTGGATACAGAGGCCTCCGATACAGTTTAAACTTAATAAAATTCATGGGGATAATCTTGTTGAGTTGGCAGTAATCTAGAAAATCCAGTTTAGCCAATTTAGCATTTTTCAATGTTTTTTTCTTTGGTCGTCTCCAAGGATCTGCATAGGGACAATTTACTTTTTCTGCGCCATAAATACTGGTTGAAGGACTAATTGGTGGAAATGTTTATTAGCTACAAAAACAATTTCATTTGTCCTCTAAAAAGCGCAAACCCTACATTCTGAAAACAAGAACGTTTAACCAATGGTTGTAATTCCATGTGTGTGTGTGGAAGAAGCCTGAGCTGAGTCACGACATACAACACAGAATAGACAAGAGAGAGAGACAGAGACAAGGAGAGGGTGACAAGGAGATAGTTCCGGTCATCAAAGGTGATACATTTTTTGCCGACGCGTTTTTTCTAACAACATAAGTTACATCATCAAGGCTTTAAAAGAGAAAACAACACAAATTAAAAACACATGGAGTTATATCCTTTGACTTTTAAATAATCTTCAACAAATTATAACCTTAATATCTTAAATTAAAACAAAACAAGAATATTTAAAAGCACCTGCTAGAAATACTATCTACAAAGGCATGCGCAAAGGCTGAATGATTCTTAAAACTAAAGGCACACGAACAATATGTCCTCAAGCAAGAAACAGTTGGTATAGTAGGTGTTGTGATTACTTTTCAATTTTCATTTAACTCTTTGATATTTTAATGACTCTAAGATATCCAGTTCTGCAAAACGGCCTTTTGGAATTAAGACAGAGAAGTCAGAATAATTTAGTTAATGAAAAAGGTGTTAAAAATTTAAACAAATTTTGATATTAGAAAATTCACTATATTGGACAATCTGACTTAATGAAGACAACGATGGCTGACACCATTATTGAATCAGCTCTGACCTATGAGCAATCTTAACTTTTTAACCTACAGTAAGTTCCCCAAATTACATCTGCCAGCCAAGTATATTTATATACGACTGAATTGCAACAATGGGTTAGAATTTTGTCTTTAAATTTAAAAAGTGATCATATTGTATAGGGGATTTTTGGAATATAAAAAATAAAACACAATATTAAAGTGAATTTAAAATTGCAGACTTGAGATTCCTTTAAATTTGTCATCTTGGATGTATGGAATTGGCATTTTGTTTTCTTTTGGAACAGTTTATGGAATTGCAAGTCTGATAGTTTCTTATTTAGAAAATTCTTGCAATGTCTGATAGAAAATATGTAGGGAAACCAGTTATCAGTAAAATATTTATACAAGAACAAAATTTCTTTATGATATGAATCCCAGGAAGAGGTTATAAAGTGTAAGCCCGATGAAGCAGGGTAAAAATTGAATTGAGTTTAAAATGATAAAAAAAAGCACTATAAAATCTTTGAAATAGAATCACAAATAAAAAAAACTTTTTTCTAAAAACGGAAGTGTTAAAACTATTACCATGAGAAAACCAAAACATCTAAAATGGCAATCGATCGTTTCCTCTCTCTCTAATGTAAACTTGATATTCGGATGTAATTCATTAATGTACGAGAGGAACTGGTCAGCATGGAAAAGCTGATTTGTGGGAGAACAAAGGTGTCATCAACAAACCGTTTATACACAAGAGGATAAAAACCTAAGGGGCAATTCTTGCCAACATGTGATTTTAAAACCAGGAGCAAATTAAAAATATTGAAAACGTGGGACCAATGTTGGGGTGATCGGGTCTGCCAGTCTGTCAACCTGTTTGTACAAACAATCATTGAAAAATAAAGCGCATGTCCAGCAAAAAATTAATTTGCTTTTACAATTTTTAAAATTTAGCAACGGTCATAGTTAAAATAAGTTATCACTGGGTTCAATAAAAATTTTATCTAAAATAACCTCGAAATTGTTTTTTTACTGGGACATTTTTGAATAATACATCCAAGATGACAAATTTTAAATCTCAAGTCTGCAATTAAAAAAACACTTTAATATGTTGCAAGTTATTTTAATTCCAAAAACCCTCTAACAATAGGATCACTTTTTTTAAATTTAAAGACAAAATTGGCCCATTGTTGCAACATCAGTCGTTTATAAATATACTTGTTCAGATGTAATTTGGGACAGGGAGCTTACGCTGGATGACAAAGCGATTGCTCAAGGTCAGAGCTGATTCACAGGGAGTTAGTGTCAGCCATCGTACTGGCTGCAGATTGTCCAACCCGAATTTTCAAATATCAGAAATCACACAAAAATTTGCAAAACCAACATCAATTTTATTCTGGAAATCTGTCTTGGGCGCAAGACGTTTACAATGAACTACTTATCTTAGAGTCATCATTTATCAAGCATTAGTGCCTCGTTAAACAATCACACCACCTCTATACAGCTGTTTCTGGCATAACAAGTTGTTTGTTTATTTTTGGTCTCTCCCTCCTTTTTATCATTCTCTTTCTTTTTTATGTTTTAGTTTCTCTTTTAAATCTTGTTTTGTTTTAATGTGTTTTTCTGTATAATTTTTATTTTTCTTATAAATTTAAAGTTATATTTTTGTTTTAATTTGTGTTGCAATGAGATTTTCTTTTAGCCTTGATGAATGTAACTGTTGTTTTTATATTATACTGTACGTGTTGCCTTAAATGTATGCCTTTTGATGACTACTATCTCCTTTACAGCTATATGACGTATATATATATATATAAATATATATATATATATATATATATATATATATATATATATATATATATATATATATATCAGTAAGCTACAAACGTCCTTTAATATATATATATATATAAATAATATACTATCATATATTGCAAAGAAGTTTTTAGTTGATAATGCCATCTTTATTCTAGCTATAACCATTTAACTTAGTATGATTCACTGTATAAGGCAAATTCTCCTCTAAATCATGTCACCACTGCCTTTGGAGACGATAAAACCACTTTAATCTCTTTCTTTCCAAAGTGCGGTATTATGATTTTTACATTCCAGGTTCGGACCCAATCAGAGCTATTCGTCGTCCTTTAATAGGCAGGTCAGCTGGCAGGGTGAATATATTTGCGTTCCGTTACTTTTGAAATGGGAATTTTTAGTTGGCCTGCATTTCCATGCAGGCAGAGTGATCACAACGCCATCTATGAAGAGAAAAAGAATTCAGGAAGCTATAAAGGCCCTTGGAGAGGATAAGCTCTCCCTCACCTTTCCCTCAGACATCGAAGCTCTTTTATTTTTTCTTCTCCCCCTCTCCCACTAAGGCGTTTGGGACTCACTGCCATAAAACTTTTATCACATCACACGTGATTGATGGGTACAATCCGGAAGGTTCAAAAGGGGTTTAAATCCTGCCTCCCCTCTCACCGGAAATTTCTTGTTCACCAACTAACAGCCAAAAGCACTGTTCTTTGTATTTTGACAGACAAAACCAGTTACAGTGGAGCTGCTCCAGGCCAGCAAAAGTGGATATTGCCAGCACAAAGGATGAACTCAATGTTTAAACAACAATAACAACGAAGCCATGTTCAGAACTTTAAGGCGGCAGCCATATTATGACTTTTAGCTCCATCACCGTGATTCATTAAACTGCCTACAAACGTTTTTAACATGGCTGGCAGTATCCAAAAGTAACTTTTCATATATGTTGATTTTTTAGTTATAATAAGTTGCCCTCCTCTCGCTGGCCCTCATAAAAAAAGAACTCAGCTCAGTACAGAAAGGCGGCCTAAAGGTACCAGTGGATTTAAGGTTGTACAAATCCCAGTCGAACTCAGGTTTTGTATTTCTCCTCCATATAAAGTTCCCTTCCATTTTCATACTTACAGTGAGACCTCCATTGTTTTATATTTTGTGTTATTAAGTTTGCAAAGCATTTTCAGAGAAATGTAACATAAGATTATTTTTTGATGTTCCCGAGTCACTGGAATCGCCAGCAAGTGAGTCTAAGTGGCATCTTCTATGAAATTCCTCGATTCAGGTGTTTGTATTACAGTGCTAGTTTCGGTTGAGTTAACCGTAAGTGTTTCGATTGCAGATTATGACTTTATTCAGCTGTGGGTCTGCCAATATCATCTTGTGTGCGTGTTAGTGGTCCACTGTAGTCCTGAGTTCATTGTCAACGCCTTTTGGAAGCGGGCAACCGACAAACTTATTATCCTTCAGGAAATTCCCCGTCATTTGAAAATATATTGTTTCATTAGGTAGAGCAAATTATGCGTTTACCATTCTTTTGATGTGTTTCTAAGGTAAATGATAATGAATTACGGTTGTTTAAACCCCAGAATTCATTTCATCACTTGAGGAGTGGCACTCAACCTCTTGAAGTAGGGCTTTAGCCGTGCTATCAAATTTGTTGTTTGTAAAGGAATTTTAGCTGTCCAGAAGGACTGAGTTCAGATTTTTGGGTAATTCAACTTGGGTCGGCTTGCGTATCAATGCAAGAATACAACATTTATCTTGGCAAGACCCAGTTCAAAAATAATAGTTATCAGCTAAATAGCCTTCATTAAGAGCTGAATGTGAGACAAGAAGTTGGAAACGAACCTTCTTAATTAGCGTTAAATTACTAAGATACTATAAGCAACACAAGGTGATCCATTTCCATAGTAAGTATCTTTATTATAATTTGTTCTTTTAGGTACGAACAAAATGATATCTCACTGAGGAAGGGAGTTGAATTTGTTTAGAACAGTGCATGCATCCCAGTTATAAAGAAGGTAATTTATTAACGTGAAGGTGATTTTCACAGTCTAATGTTGGCTGCATGTTTTAAAACTAGGAAGGAAGGGATAACACTCAGTGAAGAGTTAATAAAGTAATAGTGATTAGAGGCATGTCCAGTGTTATAAGGACGATTTGAAAGTCCCCAAATACTAGGCACACAGGCAGTCGTTGATAACCCAGTCCATTGGTTTTAAATGATATCGCTACTAGAAATTGTAATGACAATACTCAATTCATATTTTCAATCAACTCTCTCTAATGGTCTCTCTCAAAAGCGTTCTCTCTCTCTCTCTAGCTCAATCGCTATCTTGACAGTTGATGTTTTGGGAATTTGACAGCTGGGTGAGATTCTCAAAGAGAGATTATTCAGAGTTCTAATTCGCTGACTTTTAATAATCCATTTAAATGCGGGGTTCAATGGAGTATAGGACTGCCAGTAATCAATTTAAATTCAATTTTTATGATTTCACTGGCAAATTGATTCTAAACCTCTCTCACCACTTTTTGGGAGGAAAAACAATTTTAATGGTATTCATTTAATGTACAAAGTGTTGCAAACGAGAAAAAAAGGGGAGGAATGAAGTTCCAATGCGGACAAAGAAGAGAATTAAAATCGTCAGGGGACAGGCAGGTCAGCTGGCGGGCTGAACTTGTGCATTCCCCACCTTATAAATTTGGCTCAAAAGTCATGACTCGAGATTATTTCAAAAATGCAGGCAGATTGACATATTCAGAATACCAATCTAGGAAAGGAAAGACATACTTCAGAAGCTATAAAGGGCCTTGGAAGAGGGGCTAGGACTCATTTCTTGTATCGGAGGCCACGGTAACCAGACTCCTCTGGAAGCACA
The DNA here is from genome assembly GCF_040412425.1 of Macrobrachium rosenbergii. Classification (NCBI taxonomy): domain Eukaryota; kingdom Metazoa; phylum Arthropoda; class Malacostraca; order Decapoda; family Palaemonidae; genus Macrobrachium; species Macrobrachium rosenbergii. The sequence goes on along the minus strand of NC_089788.1, from coordinate 19,297,926 downwards.
GCTCTGGAGATGCCATTTTGCTCCATTAAACTGCCTATTTTCAACATGTGGCTGGCAGTATCAAAAGTAAATTTTGTTGTGAACTAAATGAAGGGAGTTACCCTCCCTCTCGCTGGACCTCATAAGAAGAGAACTTTCAGCTCAGAGATGATAAAGAAAGGTAATGTACCAGGATTTAAGGTTTGTTCATGTCAGAACATTCACCATTCTCCTCCAGGAGGAAGGAAATCTTTGCATAGTGCAGGTATACATTACAGTGAGACCTGTATTGACCTTGACATCCTCTTTTATATTGCCAAGATGCTGTTTAAATGGCACTGCAAAGCATTTACAAGAAGAAGCTCTCTTTAAGCTACCAACATAATCATGTGATGTTCGAGTCCATGAACCTCTCCTATGTTGATGGTTCTCGGCTGGGAATCGGGGACCATCTTCTATGCGCAATTCCTTGCATTCTTTTCATTACAGGGACCTTTTCAGTTAGTAAATGATCCGTTAAGCATTCCAGTTCATCCAGATGAGAGATGGCAGAATTCAGCTGTGGATCTGTATCATCTGAGACAAATTGTATACCTTAGCCCTCACTACTTTGTTATCAACAACTGGGTGGGGGGTTTTGAAGAGGGCAGCACTGACCAGTAGGCACCTCCAGGAAGGTGAACTTATTTGGTCGGGAGGAACCATCTCTCTTAACCCGCTGAGTAGCGGGGCCAGGCCGGGAGAAGATTCTTCTGATGTTTTCATTTTTAAATATAATGAATTCTGTTAAACCATCTCCCCAGTGTTTATCTGGAAAGACAATTCAGAGCAATAGGCCTCATACAATGGTTGTTTTTAAGCAGATTTTTGATTTAAAATACTTAAGTTGCATATCTTATCCTGCCCCTTTTGACCGTGCTATCCAAATGTCTGTCCCAGGTAGGGAAGGGACAGATCAGAATACTGATAAGTTTTTGTGTTGGTATCTGGGTCAAATATATACTATGAAGCGACAATCCCACTCTCAACATTCTATAGGGTTGGCTTATATACTTATATAATTATAATATATATATATATATATATATATATATATATATATATATATATATATATATATATATATATATATATATATATATATATATATATTGTTATGTGTGAGGGTCTTGGTTGATCATGTATTATTCAATTTCTGTAATTTTTACGGCCCTGCAAACCAAGATTACACGTAACCTGCCACTTGAAGCCAAAAGTTAACCTCAAAGACAGTCGTTAATTAGCCAAAGGTCGCCAGTTAAGGGTTATTAACCTTAACAAAGAATATTTGAGATGAATTTGATTTTAAACGCAACGGTTCTTCCAAACATTCGGACGCTAGGCATAAAAAGCATCGAGATTTAACCTGATTTTGCTTACCTAAATCCTAGGTATTTTACTGGAATAACGGGGTTGAAGCTAACAATATAATAATTAGGCTTAATCTAGACTTCGTAAACACATATACAGTAAGTGGGGATGAAGGAGGAAACAAAAGAAATGTGAAATACAGAAAAAGATAAAAGAATGGGCGAAGTTTTGAACAAAAAAGCGACTTTACCTTTAGGACGAACGTTGTGCGCACCAACACCGCCGAGAGGGGTCTTTCGCAAGTGCTTCTTCACTTCACTAATAGAATAATAGACAAAGAAAGGGGAAGGGCCACCTTCCAGACGTCTGCCCGAGCTCCAGTTTCTCTCTGAAGTTCCCTGACCGGACTAGGTCAGAACAGTCACACCAGGTATCCACGTTCTTGTTTTCAAAACATTCGCCAAGAGACAGGTAGAAAGGAAAAAGGACCTTAGGACCACCTATTCTTAAGGCTGATAGGGAAATTTTCCTATAGGGGGAAAAAAGGCCTAAATTACCTATCTTTCTCCAACGGACGTTAGTTTGAACTGAAGCTGCTCCTATATAGACAACGTCTTTTCCCTGTCTCAGTCAGGCTGATATTTTTATCCCTAAATGTTCGAGGGCGAACAGCAGTAATATTTATAAAAGCTCCCCCTTAAGAGGGCCTTCACTCCCTTTTCGGGCGTGAAGGTCTATACTAAACAAGCTGTTCGCCTCTCTATTAGGTTACTCTCCTTCCCTGAGCAGATTAGTCCTGGTTAGCCTACCTAGCTACAGAACTACCTAACCTAGATAGGATATGAGCTATAATCACTACTTTACCTAATTCTAATAGTACTGGAAGGTGCTCACGGTTATTATAGGCTACCTCCTACAATCATGATGTTTTTTGACCTAGCCTAGTGGTACATTCTATGATATTCCCTAGCTTAACCTATCCTAACCCGACCGTAGCACCAACATAAGAGTTAATATTCTAACTAAATTACAACATGGTTTATGTTTAATACAATTAAAATTTACTAGTTAATTCATGAGGGTTGCCTCATATGATAAATGGGTGCCTCACTGAGGTCTTAGGCCATGCGTGTCACGAGCATCGTGGCTCGTTTCACAATAGTTAAGATTACTGAAATTAGTTAGGCTACTTACATGATTACTGCGGCTCGGTGGTAAGTGGAAAGAACAAGGTTACTAAATTGATGTACTGTACTTTAAGGTGGCCTAGGCTAGGTACAAATAAAAGGAAGAGATCACACTGGCTACCTTCTCTGGGCAAGGGGCCAGGATCACTCTTAGATGTTAGGGCACTGTGCCGAGAGGGCACTAGTGCCAGGATGAGCTTATAGCTCGGCAACTACTGGGCTCTCTTCCGCCCCTTCTTCTTCTTCTTCGGGTTCCTCCAAGGCCTATCAGTAGCTGGCCCAGCAGGTGATGAGAGCACCGACTCCGGGGACAGGCCAGAAGGGCTGGCGCGAAGTCAGGGGCAACTGCAAAAGCTGCGGGAGGACTCCCTACTCCGGCTGCTGCGACAACCGGAGCGAGAGCGATCTCGACTTCTGCGTCCGAGGATGCCAGTTCCTGGTCTTCCAAGGAAGGGGTACCATTTCGATCCTCCAGGGGTTCATCCCCTGGAGTCAAATTTTGCAAAGAAGAAGTTTCGGGTGCTGGAGGCTCTCCAGTCGCGATGATCAACTGCATGGGGAATCCTAAATCTCCCGGAGGAGGATTCGCCTCATGATTTAGACCCGGCATGGGGGCCTTTTCCATTGGTAGCTCAACGTCCGGGACGGACGGAGTCTGGCACTGCTCAGTGCTCGCAAGTGGCACTGGCAGCAGTTGAGGGTCAGGCATGCCTGACAAGGGGTCCGGAGGTGCAATACCTCTCGGACGACTTGGGTTTGGCTGCGGCAGAGATTCCTGCCCCAGCAGGAGATCGTAGCCTCTCCTAGAGTTTTGTTCGGGGGCGTCCGCTGGGCGTTGCTTGCTTGGGCAGCCCTCCCAATTTGTGGAGTGGTCTGCCCGCTTGCACGTCCTGCAGCGGTACTGCTCCTCCTGAATCTCTCTTCGGCGGAGGAGGACCTCTTGGTGGGCCAGCCCTTCGCGATTGGAGAGGGCTAGGCCTGAAATAGGTTGGGTGGCGCCCCTTCCGCGGACCACTTTGGTGGGCGGAAGGTGGAGGTTTGTCATTGTTGGGAGTTACAACTGGGGCCTCCGTGGAGGAGGTAACGTGGCTGTGGAGTGGCGTTGGTGACGGGCTTCCGCAGAGAAGATCCCGACCCAACAAGAAGACCACTCCGGGCCGAATTCCACCTACCACGCCAAGGCGGTGGGGTATCGTGCCCCAAGGTGTCATAACCTGGAGTTGGACCGTAGGAACGGTGATGGTGTGGCCCTCTATCCACTTCATTTCCCACCGGGTTTCTTCGTCAACCATGGCACCGGCTGGCACTTGGGCCCTGGTGATCAGGCTAATGTCTGCCGCAGTGTCTACTGTGACCGGAAGGGTCACTGGCAGGCTAGTGCTCTGAAGAGGGCCACCGAGATGAACTGGGTTTCCAGTCTCTCGGGGTAAAGGATCGGTGCGGACCAGCAGCAGAAAATGAAGTGCTGATTAGGTTGACAAATTTGGTGGTGGGGACATGATGTGGACAGGCCGGAGATCCAGCATTGTAGTGGCTAGCAGCCCCACAGGATCTGCACGGGCCTTTTGGATGGGCTCGGTGGCCTGCAGTAACTGTTGGAGGAGAGGGCTGAGCGGATGAATCGGGAGCGGAGTTCTGGCTGGTAGGGTTAGGCTGCTTATTAGTGCCGAGTTTGTATCGGCATTCAGCTTCAGCGTGGCCCCCTTCTTGCAATAGTTGCACAGGGTCTTGCTAGGCAGTCCATTCTTCGGGCGAGTGGAGTTCGAGAGGTAGGCTGGAGGGATGATTCACTTCTGAGAGGTGCTATGCGACTGATTGAAAGTTTCCACGAATCAGCCATGCGACAAGCTTCCATAAGTGTGTGGAGGGCTGTTTATCGTTAAGATATACCTGCAAGGGGCCCTGGCACACATTGGAAAAGGTCTTCTAGCATGGTCCGATTGAAAAGATCCTCAAACGTCATGCAGGCCAAGGAGTCGAACCAGCGCGTGCGGACTGGGTTTTGTGACATGCCCATTCTGTCCAAGACCAGCCGACTTCCTTGGCAAGACCTCGGAACCGTTGTCTCCATTTTTCTGGGGTTATCTCGTAGGCCTTTGTAATGACTCTACGAACTTCCGCCATGTTACCTCTCTGGCTCTTCTCCAGTGAGCGAAGTGCTGCCTTGTCTTTTCCCTCCATATGCTTGGCTAGTATTAAGGCTCTCTCCGTCTCCGTGGTGCTGTAGTTATCGAAAAGAGCCTCGATCTCCTCCAGCCATGCTTCTGGCTCGTCCTCAGTCCACTTGGGGACTAGGGAATTGATGCTCGAAATTGGAGCGTTTGATGCAGCAGGTGTAGGACTGGAGGCTTGATGGCTAGCCATAGCTTCGGCATTCTCCATTTTCGCTCTCTCAAGCTCGAGCTCCTTCTTCTTTAGGGCTAACTCAGTTTCCTTGCAGGCTAACTCATGCTGTCTCCTTCTTTCTTCTCTTTCCTCTTCATATTGCCTTTGCTCCTTTGTTCTTCTTCATACTTCCTCTGCTCGGCTTCATACTTCCTCTGGCTTCATACTTCCTCTGCTCGAGTCTTTCTTCCTTCTCCCGCTTGGCCAAGTCGTCCACTTGCTCCTTAACCCAGGTGGTAAGTTCCGAGCCGGTGAGACCTGCCGCCGTCCCCAGCCCCAGGAAAGTTTTATAATGCTCTGCTGCCATGGTTCTGGTGGGGAAGGGCGTCTAACCGGGTCGACTGGGCGTACTTGGGCAGCGAGGAAGTGTCTCTTCAAATGACGTGGCACCCTTTCAAAAGGTGGCACTGTAGTTTGGGTGTGCCGTGTACAGGTCACACTGGTGGCACTCAGTATCCCTAGGCACTGGTGCAGGTTAGGTCCCAGAAGAACTTTCTCTTCTGTGTTCCCTTTTGTTTTTGTTTTTTTTTTTTCTGGATGCTTCCTTGGTGGCACTTATGGTGCCAATGTGTTCCTAGGGACCCTCTACTGGAGTCCAACTAGGCTATATGGGAGGAAAGGCACTCTACACCCCTGCAGAGTGCAACAATCGAATGAGAGAGAAAGGGAAGGTAAAAGAGAGAGAGAGAGAGAGAAGTAAGCTATTCAGTGATGACAGTGCTGCAAATTATTGGCACTGTGGAATAAATGAATTTGGGTTTTTTTTTTTTTTAAAGATCCTCGTGAGTGGCTGGTCCCAGTACCGGCCCAGTGCTGGCCCCTTCTTTTTTTCAGAGGGTGAAAACTACTGTTTGCTTCGGTCTGGATAGCAGGCCTCACTCGTGACCGACAGTTTATCACTGTATTGTAATTACTCTTAACTTGTCCTCATCTATTGTGGGACAGAGGTGTTTCTTTTATTTGGTTTATTGTATTCGAATTAATTAGCCTAGGCCGTTCTTTCTTTGAAGAGGGTCACGTACACTTAGGTTAGAATGACTTGAGAGAGAGAGAGAGAGAGAGAGAGAGAGAGAGAGAGAGAGAGAGAGAGAGAGAGATTTTCAATCAGCGAATTTCTTGCTGCTTGAGAACATGTAAACAAAGATTTTATACATGCACAATGGCATGGATCTTAATAAAATGATATAGATGCGTCGTCTTGACTTCCTTAGGGATGGCTTTATTATCTTAATTTTCCTGGGAGCCGACGTCACAAAAGTTTATCGTAAAATTTTAAATTCTCTTTATATGATTTTTATAGCAGGTATTTGTATAGGAACTTGTTATGGTATTACTCCTAACTAAGGCCTATCTTTCCTGCCTAAATTATCTTTTGGTTTTTGTCTAGCTAAGATAAGATATTAGGAGGTGGGTTCGCTACGAAAGGAAAAAAAAAGAAAATGACCCAAGAGTGGCTCGGGCAGAGTCTGGTCACAACAGCGGATGACAATAACAAGGTCTTAAGATGGCGGAAAAGTCCCGTTAGGCCTAAATTTCAAAACAACCTCTGGCGGCGAACAACATCAAAATGGCCGTTCTCTCACAAACAGTTCGAACAATTTCAAAACAACCGCGCGAACACGGCGGAGGAATCCAAAATGGCGGGTATTTACTTTTAGCACCAAATTCAAAAACAACGCATAAAACAAATGCAGGTATCCAGATTTTACTTTAAATATACCAATCATGCATAGCGTTTTACGTTACGGATGGAAAACTAAATTACCAAACAACTTTGTCTTTTGTTATCGTATTCTCACCCGGACATTAAACAAAAGAATGAAAAGAGAAATGCTAGCCTGCCTGCGTAAATTTACGTTGTTGAACGGTACCTTTATTGTAAAATTACTATTTCAGTTCGTTTGCTACTTCACTGACACGGTTTTGAATGATTCCCGCTATATGCAAACAATAATGATCGGAATTGCCGACGCGATTTCTACATTACTTTGTGTATATGAACTGGGCTCCGCGATTCGGCCTTTGAATTCGTTACTTGAACGACTTGATTCACGATCCGAACACGGTAAAATGCCCTTGTCTTCTGCGTTACAAATTATGACTGCTCTGCTCTCGAGCGCACCCTTCCTACCTACGCTAATTCTCGCTACACTTGTTATTATAACTATTCTCTTTACTGCTTATTATTATGCCTCGTTCCTTGTTTGGAAGAATGAAATGGAGTTCGATATCTGACTTTTATTTTTGGAATTAATGTAATTTTAATTTCCTTTTCTCCAGATTCTTTCTCTAAAATGTACTTTAGATTCTACGCAAGGTCGCCAATGTTACGTGTGAGGGTCTTGGTTGATCATGTATTATTCAATTTACGTAATTTTTACGGCCCTGCAAACCAAGATTACACGTAACCTGCCACTTGAAGCCAAAAGTTAACCTCAAAGACAGTCGTTAATTAGCCAAAGGTCGCCAGTTAAGGGTTATTAACCTTAACAAAGAATATTTGAGATGAATTTGATTTTAAACGCAACGGTTCTTCCAAACATTCGGACGCTAGGCATAAAAAGCATCGAGATTTAACCTGATTTTGCTTACCTAAATCCTAGGTATTTTACTGGAATAACGGGGTTGAAGCTAACAATATAATAATTAGGCTTAATCTAGACTTCGTAAACACATATACAGTAAGTGGGGATGAAGGAGGAAACAAAAGAAATGCGAAATACAGAAAAAGATAAAAGAATGGGCGAAGTTTTGAACAAAAAAGCGACTTTACCTTAGGATGAACGTTGTGCGCACCAACACCGCCAAGAGGGGGCTTCGCAAGTGCTTCTTCACTTCACTAATAGAATAATAGAAAAGAAAGGGACAGGGCCACCTTCCAGACGTCTGCCCTGGAAATGCGGCCAGTTCTCTCTGCAGTTCCCTGACCGGACTAGGTCAGAACAGTCACACCAGGTGTCCACGTTCTTGTTTTCAAAACATTCGCCAAGAGACAGGTAGAAAGGAAAAAGGACCTTAGGACCACCTATTCTTAAGGCTGATATGGGAATCTTCCTATAGGGGAAAAAATGCCCTAAATGCTACTTATCTTTCTTCAACGGACGTTAGGTTTGAACTGAAGCTGCTCCTAGCGTGGGACAAAGCAATTTCCCTGTCTCAGTCAGGCTGATATTTTTACAATCCTAAATGTTCGAGGGCGAACAGCAGTAATATTTATAAAAATATATATATATATATATATATATATATATATATATATATATATATATATATATATATATATATATATATATATATATATATATATGTATGTATGTATGTATAGGATCTTTCCTAGATGCGATATACACGGGTTTTAACCCAGTACCAGCAGGTGCTCACAATATCGCTTGCATTTGTCAGTTCCCATATCTGTATCATACTCATACCCATACCCATACCATATCCATACCATACCCATTCCCATATCTGTACCAACACCCATACCCATACCTACATTATACCCATACCCATATCCATATCTATATCCATACCCATACCATACTCATACTGATACCCATACCCATGTCCATACCCATACCCATACCATACCCATACCCATATCCCTACCACATCCGTTCCTATGCCCATACCCATACCTATATCCATTCCATACTCTTAGCCTTAGCCATACCCATACCCATACCCATACCCTTCCGGTCATATACAAACAACTGACCATATCTTGGTGTAGGTGCAGGAGCAGCTACTGGTGGGTTCTGAACCAATGCTGTTGCCATTGGCGGTTCCAGACCAGCACTTCCCCGGCCTGCTGATGAAGAGTTAGAGGAATTTATTTCTGGTGATAGAAATTCATTTCTCGCTATAATGTGGTTCGGATTCCACAATAAGCTGTAGGTCCCGTTGCTAAGTAACCAATTGGTTCTTAGCCACGTAAAATAAGTCTAATCCTTCGGGCCAGCCCTAGGAGAGCTGTTAATCAGCTCAGTGGTCTGGTAAAACTAAGGTATACTTATATCCAGACCAGCACCAGTAGTGCCTGCTGTTGTTCTAGAATTACCCGCTGGGTCCATTTCGAAAAGAAAATAACAAAGTTCAGCCAAAAATCTTTTATTATATGCTGTTGGGTAACTTAATGGTGAAAATTTCTGGACAGTTATTAAAACATTATTCTTGAAAGATATTAAAAAAACTCCAGGGTCCTTTTAAGCAGTCTTCAGCTTCTGAAGTATTCCTTGAGAAATGCCCATTGGATTATAATGTCTTCTTAAATTCCTAAAGACTCCAGGATCCTGTGAAGCCGTCTTAGAGCTCCTAAACGAATTCCTGTCGGACCCGCTTCCCTTCAGGGAAGAAATCCAGAATCTATCTTCGCAATCATTTCTCCTGCCTCCTGGAGAAACGCCCATTGGATTATAACATCTTAATTAAATCATAAAGCTTCCAGTTGTATAACAGGAGTAGTATCTACTGCTATTCTCATAATGCAGGTGGTTCATAGTTACCACATGGGGTTAATTAAACACCATAAATTCTAAAGGTCAAGCAAGTTATATTTTGATTTGAAAAACCTGTACATTACTTTTATATAAAATAATGATGATGTCCTTACAAATCGATAAACATTTTGTTAATATTACTAAATCTCAACACATTTTATTTCATCATAAAACACTGAAAAGGGAAGAGGGAAGTGGGAGGGGGAGGGAAGAGGGAAGTGGGAGAGGAGGGAAGAGGGATGGGAAAGGAGGGGAGGGGAGGGAAGGAGGAAGGTGAAGGGGAGGAAGGGAGAAGGGGGAAGGGAAGGAAGGGATAAGGGGAAGGGAGGGAAAGGAAGGAGAGGGAGGGGAGGAGGAGGGGAGGGAAAGGAGAGGGGAGGGAAAGGAGAGGGGGAGAGGGACACACACACACAGAAAGGCAGCCAAGGAAATTAACATAATACATGTATCCACCTTTGCGGCGTGTTTAGTACAAGCCCTTTGGGGATTACCATAAAAACATGAATAAAAGACTCTAAATATAAAGACAATGACGCCCAAGGAATATTGGTCCTAGATAACGACCCCCGAAAACCCTTCGGGGTTACTATCTAGGAAAGATCCAGTAATTCTAAGGAGGAGCTCCCCACAGATATTATTTATTAATGACATTTTTTGACTGAACAATATAGAAAAGGGGCGTATATGATGCAGTGTAAGTGAAATAACTTGAACATTTTACTAAAATAATGTGAGCAATTTACAGTCCTTTGCTTATATTTTTACGCAGAAAAGCTCTGTTGGGCGCCATATTTAGTATCATCCCCTCGGGGATTAACATTGCTCAAGTTATCTCACCTGTACTGCATCAAATACACCCCTTTCTATATTGTCCAGTAAAAAAAATTACATAATTTACGATTTCTCCGAGCGAAGCTCTTCCTTGGAATTACCCTTATTTTTTATCTTTATTATACAATGGAGGATATGAAAAGGGAACATAAGGACGTCCCAGTAAAGGTCGCGAGTTTTGGAAGGTTAACTAAACTGAAAGACTGCCTCTGGGAAAGTGGGCCGCTTGGCCACCCTACTTACTCTCTCCCGTCCCATTCCCGTAACTTCTATTAAACTTTCCCCATTCCATTTCGTAATTCACTTTTACGTCTACTATGTAATTTTGCAGTTTCCCTTTCAACTTGCTTTATTGCATATATCCTGTTCACCTTCTATTCCTTTCCCCTTCCTAATCTACTCTTTTATCAACTTATTTTTCCTTTTCTCCCTCAATTTCTTAATCACTTGAATCGTTTGCACAGTGCAAATATTTGTGGAATATAGCTGAGATTATCAGATAAAGAGATGAATCTGAAATATAAAAATTCTTTGTCTTTGGAAACAAGTGAAGGCATATCAACTGGAGAATAAGAAAAATAAAGTTTTTGTAATTACACACACATATGTAACCTCACACAATGCAATTATTCTTTTTTTGTTTTATTTTTACTAAGTCCTCTGTATATCCTTTAATCAATTAATTTATATATTTAAGATCTTTAAAAGTAAGATCCGCGTCTCTTCCAGACTGTTAAATCATGCAAACCCTAAAAGTAAGAATTCCAATATCACGGAATATAGAAGATACTCGTTAAATCTTTTTCTACCTGTTCCAAAGGAAGACAATTAGGTTTACTCCTTAGAAAAGTAGCAAGTATAAGGAAACCAATAATTTCTATAGGTGAATAATAGGAGAAGAAATAGGTGCGTTCTAGTTTTCTGTAAAAGTAAACTATTGAGATCGCTTTGTCTGCCCGTCCTTACTTTTCCTCTCCACCCTCAGATCTTAAAAACTACTAAGGCGGAGGGCTGCAAATCGGTATGTTGATCATCCACCCTTCTATCATCAAACATACCAAATTGCAGCCCTCTAGCCGCCTCAGTTGTTGTTATTTTATTTAAGGTTAAGGTAAGCCATGATCATGCGTCTGGCAACGCTATAGAGCCGTGGCTGAAAGTTTCATTGGCCGCGGCTCATATAGCATTATACCAAGACCACCGAAAGATAGATCTATTTTTGGTGGCCTTGATTATACGCTGCACAGAAAACTCGATTGCGCAGAAGAAACTTCGGCTCATTTTTTATTTTTTTTTAGTTAACTATATACAGTACACTAATGTTCATTACCCAAAAATGGTATATACACTCATCTGTGGTAAGTAACTGTGTTTTCTTTCCTTTAATTCCGACTGCGACCCACAACCGTGGACTAAAATGAGGTTAACTCATCTGCGGCCATAATTCTTTAAAAGTATTACCACTACACAACAGCAATCAGAGAGAGAGAGAGAGAGAGAGAGAGAGAGACAGAGAATTTTCTTATTAAATGGTGGGGATACGAGAGAGGATCTAGATGCAAATCGGGACCTTAAGGACGTTACGTACCGTCCCGGAGTATTTAGGTACACACTGTGCTTTCTACAGTAGTACATTTAACTGAGTGTTAATATATCCTGAAGTCTTTTCTTATTTAGTCTTTTTGCAAAGGGTTCATATTTTACTGAACTATTCTTTTCACTTCTCAATAAGTAACGTAGCAGTAATGTGAAAACCTAATGGAAAATCTGAGATGTGCATTTCAAAGAAAAAACTGATAAAAAACTAAAGAAAAATTCTCCTTCACCTTTTGATATTCAAAGAAAAATTAGTGTGCAGAAGAGTGATTTTTACTGAGCTAGCATGAGTGCCCCCATGAAAAAAACTGATGTTGCATGAAATATTTTAGCCCCATACTGTCAAAATAAAAGGTACTGCTGAAGCTGTCATTCCCTTGAAAATGCGGAAAAAAATATAATAAAAAAACTAAAAATCGTGTTTCGACAGAAGCGGAAAAAAAATGGTTGCACTGAGGTTGGTTTATATGTTCGAGGCTATGTAAGGTAATAGAATAAATATGAAAATATGAAGCTCGTTTTAAAAGCCCAACTGGAGAACATAAAAAAGAGACACCGAAAATTTTAAAGCTGTGTATTTTTATCTTTTACGAATTCAGTGTGCGTACCTTTTGTGAGTGCTTTCGATGTTTATACATATAACCAACTAATGGCCACCCTTACAAAAGGATTTTTGAGGAGAGAGAGAAACTTTAAGTTAGATTTTCCCAGACACAGAACTGGTTTCACACCAGGCCATGCATAATGATTCCTTCAGAATTTTTTTCCTTTCCATTAACTAGCTACCACAGACAACAGAGCTGGAAAATGGGGAAACATTTAGTGCGACCTCCAAATCATGAATTGAACTGGATATAGAATTAAGGGCAAAGGGACAAATAAAAGAGATAATCGGTCATTTGGCTAAAGAGTGAAATTGATGGTCAAAGGTTCTAAGAGTTATCAACAGTCATGGCACAGAAATGTTCATGAATAATTATTTTTTTAAATCTTAAAATTTTCCTCTAGACGACAATGGTGTATGGCGTAATAAGGCACATACAGTAACTTTAATGGAAGTACAATCTAATAATCATGGCAAGTTAAAAACATATCGCGTTAAAACTAATTTATGACATTACGCTAAAAAGCTTCCTCCCAGGGAGACAGAGGGGAAAGTGATTGATGCTGGGTTTCGGGAATTATTCAACATTTTCATATTAGGCAAAGCTTAATATATGGATCGCAGTATATATACATGTGTATATATAATATTATATATACATAATATATGAGTTTATATATCGGAATATATACTTATAATATCTTGTGTTCAAATTTTCTGGTGTGTAGTAATGTGTGTAAGAACAATTATAAATTTCCGGTTAAGATGCATTTATGATGAAGGTTTCTGTTAAGATAGTTAACTAAGAACGACGTTTCGTGGGTAATGAACAGAATCTACTAAAGTTTTGAAAATTGTGAAGGGTCACGCAGAGATAATGAGGACTTTAGATTAGTCATACAAGTATAGAAATGAATAATGCCACTGGAAGATGTTTGTCTCATTTTATATTCCTGGGATCTTTTTCTGCTGGTTTTCTTTCTTTTTGAATGAAGCATTAGACGACTAATCCCTCGTTCCTTCGGACCTAAAATGGCCTGTGGTAATATCAAACAAAGTTGGGAAAGAAAAAGAAGCGGTAAAAAAGTGAGTAACTATTACGTGAATCGTTGACGTCCAGTGAAAAGGTCGTTTCTTTGTCTTGGCATTTTTCTGGTATGAGGTCAGGAATATACGAAAGGAAAGAAGTAGGTAAATAATGACCAGTTGTTAATGGAAGATTACTGGATCTGTTTAATTTTATCGTGCACACTGCAATGCTGGATCATTTAGTAAGTCTGAAACACTGACGTTTAAGTGCCAGTTTCTGTTTCTCTCACTGAATCTCTCATTTCCTCTTCCATTGTATAATTCCCAATGTAAAAATTTTGAAACTTAATCAATTGTTCCCCAAATGAATTTAATTTTTAATGAACTTTTTAAGGACTAATGCTCATTGACAAATTAATTACGGCTCCATTGCGATAGATTATCCAAGTGAGGAGAATCTTTTATAACAGTGAAATGATCAAATCTATTTTCAAAAGAGATGAAATGTATCTCATTTCAACCTCGCAATCATAATCCATCTTGCTTGGAAGAATTAAATGCTTTACTAAAGAAGGCTATTCAGCGTACAACATTTTGTGAAATTAGTGTTCATAAAGTTAGAGGGGAAATGAGTCTGTTGTGTTATTGAATGATAGGATTATGTATTTCTTTCGAAAACAGAATCAGTATTTGATGTCCTATAAATTCAAAAAAGTATTTTCTTTTTTTTCTTTATTGAAGCTAAAAAGAGTTTTCTTTGATTCAATCTTACGTTAACAACAATAAAGTAACAACGATGACAGCTGATCAAAGCTAATACTCAATTGGTGACCTGAACATGACAGAAATATTATATGTAATTTTGATATATTTCATTATTAATTGTTAATTTTGATGTCCATACCAAATCAAGTCGAAAGGTTTGTTTAAAAGAGTACAATGAATCTTTTTTTTATTCGTAAGTGGTACAATTATTTTTTTATGCGATTTAACAGCCCTGAAGGTGTATTTATGTGCTCTAAAACACTGAAAAAAATGGGCTTAGCTTGTAATTGTGCGTGCATCCTCTTACCTTTGTAATGGTTTTAAAATGGAATGACTCCTGATTCCTTACTTTTGATATAGATATATATATAGAGAGATATATATATAGATATATAGAGAGAGTACTTATATAGGAATAACAATACAATATATATATATGGTGGGAATATATCTATGAAAAATATATCTAAAATGAGTTTTGCATTCAAATCGACCAAACCAAAACCGTCCCCAGAAAATACGACTATATGAGACAGAGAAAATTATACCCAACAGTTACAAAAGTTAAAGTAAATAACTAAATAATTCAGTAAAAGAACCAGCAAAGACAAAGGATATCCCTGGATAAACACTGTAGAGAAAAGTTGAATAAAAAAACAGTAAAGCTTCTCTTATACTCAAGATAGTCAACTTCCCTACACAATGACACTGTTGCAACTCAGCAGAACACAGATGTCGATATATATGCCATATATATATATAGCAGCATTTCCATAGGGCCCAAAATATATATATATGCGGAAGGTATATAGAATAGGATGTCAAACGATATATAGTCTATATATATATATAAAAGATATATCCAGGAATAATATAGAAATCCATATATCAGTATATATTACACCAATATATATATATATGAATATATAAATATCATATTAGATATATACAATAGCTTTGCAAATATCATCAAGTTTTTTATTCAAAACCAACACTTAGTAATGCCAGATAAGCCAAATTACAACCTCCTCTGTTCCATCAATGCACAATGCATGTTGGGAGAATGGTACAAGACCGTCCAGCCATAAAAGATAATAAAAAATTCGAGATAACATTTCAAAACAAGTGAAAATTGTTTCTGAAAATCTTTTAAATATTATCTGTAGCAGAATATACAGATAAAATAAAATCTTAAACAGAATACTTTGATTATCTGCATATTTATAACAGCAACAATTTACTTGACAACAGTATTTACAACAAAAAGAAACAAAAATAAACCACCAGGTCAGGACAAAAACTGAGGGAAGTTAACTTTTATGAGTTTTCAATCATATTAATTTTGATAAATCAGTGATTCCATAATCTCATAAGGTCTTTATTTTAACAGGTGTGGACTGTATAATAAAGTCTTTCACATGAAATAATTTGATATGTTTTAAGAAATGTTCGAATGATTTCATAAACAGATTCGGATAACTGAGTTGAAATTTGCCAGAGAGATACAGTGAAAGAGAGAGAGAGAGAGAATCAGAGAGAGAGAGAGAGAGTCTCCTGAGAGAGATCCACAAGAGCGTGTTTGACATCCAGGGCAAGTATACTTATAATTGACACCTTTAAGGAAAATACAACTGCATCTGTTTGGTTTGTGTTTAGATGCCTCAGTGGGTTCTTAGGATATATCATACTCATTAAAACAAAGAACATAATAATTATTTTTAAATCTATAAAACGGAATTTTAAAATTACCTCCTGAGTTCCGTAAATGGAATAAATTACAGTGCAGGACTTTACTTAACTAGTAGCATCTAATTTTCAGTTCCCAAGTTAAAACATTTCTCCGTTAAAACTTTCATTTATGACATTTTCTAAAAGCTTCCTCCCAGAAAGACAGAGGAAAGGATTGATGCTGGGATTCAGGAATTATTCAACATCTTCATAACCCTAGGAAAAGCTTATCAATGGATACTTATTTTTTTCCCTCTAATGCATTTATTTGTTTAAAATAATCCAGCTGAGATCCATTTTGTTACTTCAATTTTAAGTTCATATTTTCTGAGCAGATGGAGTGGATGAGAACAATTGTAACGAGATTAAGAGCAGGGAAACTATACAAGGTTTTGCCAGCTTTTCACTGAACACCCCTCTTGCTCCATGAATTCAATTGTGAAATGAAAATTGTACTAAGCATGAGATCAGCTGAGAAATTATTTTCATCAAGAAACAAGTATGCCAGAATGTTTACTGAAATGGAAGATGTTTATATATCATTTTAAATGGGATTATTTTGTTTTCTTTAGTTTGCTTGAATATATACGACTCTCCGCACTTCAGTAAAATATATGTGGTAAATATATATAAATATATAATATAAAGAAAATATATAAAAATTATATATTACGTGAATTATCAACTTCCAATTACGCAAGAGCGTTATTCTTTATTTATTATTTTTCATAGATTTCAGATAATTTCTTATTAATTGACTGTTGATATTCAGTTTGTATGTTCTCTCCTTATGAAATGGTGATAAATATGAATTTCAGACATCTAAAACAGACACTGTTAAAAATACTACAAAAGTAAACCATTAACTACAAATTTTACAAATTCTACATATGACGCCCCATACTTTGAATGCTAATTATTGTAAAATCTGAAGTAGACTAAAATGAACCATCTCCTACTAGCATTCAACATAAGCATGTGACTATTGATAATTTAAATCTTTAAGAGAATACAATGCAATGTAATTTATTCTAGTTGAGTTTTAACACTATACAGTATAGTAGTGGTTACTGACAAAAGATGCAACCTAGTTTCACGAAGTACATTACATTGCTGATAATTTGTAACTGATTTTAAAGGGATATAAGAACATGATAGGTTATTAGGGATTCGGAAGGAAATAATATACTGAAGCAAACGCTACCAATGGAGCTAAAATGAACAACTGAGTTTATAAACAGGAATCCAGAGGGACAGAATCCAATAGTAAATACTACTCACATCACTAATCTGTTTTTGGGAAGAAAGCAGAATGATCATTCCATAACTGAGTCAAGTTCAGCAATTTTAAGAGAAATGTTTTACATATTTTCCTTAAAGCTTTATATTTTTTAACAATCCTAATATGGATTTAAAAGGAGTGCTTGGAGTAACTATTATAACACAATGGAACACTTTCTATAAGTTTTGCTGGTGTCATGCGTAATAGGTCGATGAGAAATATATTTAGAAACAGGGACATTGGTAATTGAACATCTTCACAGGCAGTAGACCGTTAGGCTCCTCCATTTCACAATGTTTCCCAAATCTATCATTTTTTTCTAGATTGAAAACTCTTCCGGTGAGAGAGAGAGAGAGAGAGAGAGAGAGAGAGAGAGAGAGAGAGAGAGAGAGAGAGAGAGAGAGATATTAACTTCATGTAATGATTATAGGTAAAAATAATTTGATTCCACACGACTGATGACTGAAATGTCTACAGTTACTCACCAACATCAGTATTATATGCAGAGGAAGTGATGATTTTCTGAAACATCCTAAAGAAAGGTACATACCAATTAGTGAAAATGACTTCATAAGAGCGTCCTTAAAGAAAAGGCTAACGAGGACTCTTTCAAAAGAAGAAACCTGGAAATAGGAGGACGCAATTCAATGAAAAGTTCATTTATTTAAGTTGTGAAATTCTTCCGATATCGAGAATTCACTGACTGGGGTCCCGAGAGGAGGACGCCGGACAAAAGAAGAGGTATGAGTTTGGGTGACGAAACACTAACTGGGATACCAGATATGATGTCAAACGACGATTTTTTTTTCCATGATTAGATGAGCATCCAGGAGGTAACGCCGAAATCCAGGCAGGAGAGTAAAATATGACACCAATAACATTAAACGTAATGAATTTTTACTTTTCTTCTTAGATTAAAATGAGCAAATATCATCAAGTTTTTCAAGCATGTATGATGGAACAAGCTCTTATGCCAGAACATACTCTCCAAAAGTAATCGTTCTGTTACAGATTCCACCAATGCATAGATTCTGTGAGGAGAATGGTACAAGACCATCCAGGTTGAAGAACATCCTGTTCCTGAGCCTTTTGTTTCAATCTCCAAAGAATGCTATACTACAAGTTTTTGTTCCCCACAATGACATGTAGAGAATATGTTATCTGAAACTGTTGTTCCAGATCTTGCATTTGTAGTGGATAATTTTGCAAAGAATAATTTTCCAGAGACTGTTCTTCAAGATCACAGGGCTGAAGAACAACTGCAAAATTTACTTCACAGCCGGCCATTCTTTACAACAAAAATCTAGAACATGCTGTTCCAACATCCATATCTTACCTTTTCAATGTATTAGGTTATAACTATATGATTATTAACTCCTAATTAACAAGTTTACAAACCTGAAATATGCCAATAAATTTCACAAGAAAATTTAATATTTTTAAGATTCGGAATTAGTTTATGCATATTAACATGTGACCTCTCAAGTTTATTCACATCTCGATAGTGTGAAATTACTGAGCTGAAAGTTAAA
>NC_089788.1:19271659-19276659 GCF_040412425.1 Macrobrachium rosenbergii | reverse complement strand
GCACCTGGATGATGATGATGATAATCCCGAAGTTTTGAACTGGATAGTAAACAACATTTGTAGCTTAATGTACATGTATGTATGTATGTATGTATGTATGTATGTATGTATGTATGTATGTATGTATGTATGTATGTATATGTTTATATGTGTATGTATCTTCATGATATATATATATATATATATATATATATATAAAGCCTATTGTTATATATATGCCATTATATATATATAATATATATATATTTACTGTATATAATATGAGGCAGGTATTTTATTTGTAAGAAAATAAAACAATGAACGTTCTCATAATTAACATTAATGAAAGCAGTTAGGGGGCTTAAACACTAGCGGCATTAAAACTTATTTATGACATTACTCTTGGAACACGCCCTCCCCAGTTAGGCAAAAGGTAAAATTATAGATGCTGTTTTTAGGGAACTGTTCAGTACTTGATATTAGACAAAGCATATTAAGTTTATCGCCTCTAATAACAATAGCTCAAAAAGTTTAACTGGAATTACTACGAAGAAGGATATATTCTGTGTAAATATAGAGGATTTTACGGCTTCTAAAAAAAGTACTTAAGGAAATGGGCTCAGAAATATTTGGGTACAAATCCATCTATCTATCTATCAATACACACACACACATTTATGTACATATATATATGTACAATACAAAAAAAGTATACTTGCCTATGGAATATACATCACCGTAATATATCGAAATAAATTTTTTCAAGTATAAAATTTTCTGGATCTTCACTGTAATTGCATGAGAACAATTGTAAAATCCATTATTGAAGTCTTTCCCAATTAAAGTTATGCTTAGAAGTAATAAGAGGATGAAATTCCATACACAATGAATTCAATTCGTTAATGAAAATTGCTAAAGCACGAGGTAAAGAGGCTTAAGGCACTGAAGTCATGATCTTCGTTCAACGACCTTAACAAATATGTCGGTAGAACTGCAAAGTGGGTCATGTTTATGTACTCAGTTCAAATCTAAAAGTTTTACTACTTCTCCTATACGGAGGTAAACGAGTCTCTAACACTGCAATGAAATGGAATGTAGTGAATTAAATGTACCTCTACTGAAAAGATAATGTTGGTTATGACGTTAATAGTGAAGGGCAGGAAACTGCATTTTCCTCTTATATACCTGTGTTTTTCATAGCTAAAGTAATATAGAAAGGAAAGGAGTGGCTAAACAATAGCATGCTAAATAGTTAAAAAAAAGTGCGACCGATCTGTCACCATTAATTTCCTTATATAGATTTCAGGTAAAGCTTAATCGACTTCAAATGTTACCTAATTTTGATCCTCTCTGAGGACTCACGGCACATTAATCAAAATCCCATTAACTTTCTTCCTTTAAAAGGGATTGATAACGATGGAATAAGAAGATTTGTTTTGAAAATGAGATATTCGAATCTCGCAGTCGATGAAAATCAATGAAAATTACAGAATGAAATATCAGATGTCATATATTTAGATAAAATAATACATATGTGATATAAATAATTTACAAGGTATAGTAATATGCATTACGTGGGTTCTCGAATGGAAGCGCAACTATCCTTGGTTAAAATGAATAGAGAACATTATAAAATGCCTGGTTATTTCAAACAGGAGCTATTGGATAAATAGCCAGTCCTACGGCAATAATAATAATAACAACGAAGATAACTACTACTGGCAATATTAGAAATGACAGAAAATAATGTTATTATTATTATTTCTATTTTTCATGTTATCAAGTCAACGAAAATTTTTGCCTTATTCTGAATGTTTACAATCAAATGCATTTTGTTCGCCCAGTGTTACGATTGCTTTCAAAGTTTTATGCGCTCTAAAAGCCCGGGAAAACTGGCATAACTGCTTTATGGTTAATTTGATGGGCTTTGAAAGTTCCGATGCAGCTCTGCATGAATGTGCGCGTCTGTGTGTAAGAAGGGGGGAAGGGGGGGCGGTTTCTTATATATGAATAATAATTATTTTGTGGCAATGGCAACGTTCGTGAAAATCGTATTATTCTTCGTACAGATCAAACTGAAAATGAAATAAAATTACTATGGAAACGTCCACAGAGTAGATGCTTTTTTTATAAAATAAAGTACAAAAACATATTAATCAGTTTTAACGGCTAAATTAATTATGTAAAAAATTCAGTAAGAGAACCAGCAAACAGAGATTATATCCACGCATAACCAAATGTCGGAGAAAGTTAAATGACAGTACAGCTTCCTTTTGCTCAAAATAGTCAACTTCCTTGACAGCATAACATCGTTGTACCTGAGCAGATTACGGATACTGACGCTTATGATAAACGTCTAACAACCATCATATCTAAAGGCAGGCGCTAATTAGCCAGCATAAGTTCCTTAAAATATGACTTTTGAAAGAGTGTCAAACAGGATGTCTCCCGGCGAAGGTCTAAACAAGATTGAAAAGAATTATCCCGAGAGGATGTTGAAAATGGGCAGGAGATTATTATTACAGTGCTGAAAAAAGCCATAGATTTGATGAATAAGGTATAAATATCATCGTCCACAGATGTAGCAAATACTGCCATTATTACCAAGGGTTTCTGGTATTAATGACATTTTCTTCAAGCATGTGGGGAAAAAGCAGCTTTGAGTCGAAAGCAACAATTTATAATGCCACAATATCAGATTTGTCAGGCAACAGTTACCAGAACACAGCAAATTGAATTGTGGACTTAAAAATGATTCAGAATGGATCAGTACAGTTTGTAGTCAGTGCGAAATCAGCGAAAACACACTTTACTGATCACTTAAAATTTTCTTAAATCAATAGGTCAATATCATTTCGCATTTGGGAGGGCGAAAAACAAGAGGCTTGAGTTGCAACATTTGCATATTTATATCGGCAATAATATTGATGACAACATAAGTGTGACTTATCAAAAGACTGCCAATTGCTGTAACGAAAACAACGATAATCATATATTGTACAATATAATATTGATGGCGATGGAAATCAGAAGCCATATTACAACTCATTATCATTATCATTATCTTAAGAGAACTGCATTGTGTAATATCTTTATCACATGAAATAATTTATATTTTAATGATCTAGAATATCCAGAAACAGATTCAAATAATTGAATCGCCGTTCAACTAATTGGCTCTGAATGCTGCAGCGCTGTACAACACACACACACACACACACACAGAGAGAGAGAGAGAGAGAGAGAGAGAGAGAGAGAGAGAGAGTCATTGCGCTGAGTTTAACGAAAAATTACAACTGCACATATTAGATGTGTACAGATGGCTGATAGTAAAAGTCAATGGGATTACACTACTAATAAAATCAAAGAAACTAAATAACTTATCTCAATCTAAACCTCTAAAGGTTGCTACCAACGTTCAGTTATACCTGCAGTAGTTTTGCCTGCACAGTTGGCCTGTGCAGGCAACACTGAGCCCACCGTTCAGTTTTGCCTGCACGGGCATAACTGCGCAGGTATAATTGGACGTTAAGGCCGCCACTAAGCCACCTCCCGAATTCCGTGGAACTAGAATTAGCAACATAAGCAAGGAGCAATCCCCACCACCAACCCCCACATCCCCCAAGTACCCTTAGCAGATTTTCTCCCTCACTTTTACTGGGTAGTTTTCTAAAGGTCAGCCACAAGGAAGAGATAGTTAAGGATTTCCTTTGAGAAGCCAAAAACTACTGTAATGCCTCTGCATAACGCTAATCCTGGTCTACGCAACTAGAGTCTTATTTTTTTCACTCTCTAATGTCTTTAACTGTTTCAAATCTCTCTAGCCGAGATCCATTTTGTTAATCAGAATTTGAATTTGTCATATTTCTGAGTAGACGAAATGGGCGAGTGGATGGAAGCCGAGACTGGAAGAGAGAGATCATATTCTCTAAAGGATTCTCCATTTTCTCTCTCTCTCTTCTTACCTTTTCTTCGTTTGCGATTGCGATGCCAGGAAATTTTAATTAAGCATCAATCTTGGTCTGTTAATGATTTTACTGTAAGGAAATATATCTTAAAAATACAGCTATAATTTCTTTTACAGTTAGACAACTTTCTTGTGTAATTATGTACAGTATGAGCAATATTTACTGAGATGTCCGGAGTGTTTTAGATACGATTTCAGATGTTTTCTAACCATTTGACAGTTGACTTCTCCTCTCATTGCAGAATAGTGAGAACTATGAACTCCAGATATCTAAAAATGACAACACTGGTTTTAAAGACAAAAGAAAATTGCTACTGCAGATTCCATATGTGCTACACTATAGTATGAATACTGATAATTGTAAAATTGTAGATTGAAATGAAGCATCTTATATTAACACGTAACATTTAGCACTTCGGTGAATGATGATAGTTTAAATCGTAAAGAGATAATACGATGTTATTTATACTAGCTGACCTTTAACAAAGAACTGAAGAGCACACTGAAATAAATTCCCAGTATGAAATATAAAATATTAGAACTTTTCCAAAGTCAGAACAACTATTATTTTCACCAATGAAGATGGAGATATTACTAAGAAGATAAGTGTATTATCTGCAAATGAAAACCTGTGATGATTCCAGGGCCATTACACAATATAAAGCAGAAAATGTTACAAGATACGTTACTGTCTACATCCATGAATTCCAGTGGAATACCTCATGGAGTTATATAGCAATACTGTATCAGTGTTGCATTACGACTGGGTATAATACTATGAAGGAAAACTCCAAATCATTTTTTCTTTAAATCTCTAGGTATATGTTGACAGTCACACGAAGATCACATCCTCACATCCCAGATTCTGAAAACATTCTCAGTTTCCTCTTTTCTGAGAAATGTCTTAGAACAGACCCTACACAAGTATTCTTCTCTTTAATTTCCATTTTCCTTTCAGTAAAAATTTGAATCTACAAGTCTCCTTTCGCATTTTAGCAGTTTACACAAAAAAAAAAAAAAAATCCTGGGGAAAAATAGGTTGTACATTCCTAGA
>NC_089788.1:19249159-19269159 GCF_040412425.1 Macrobrachium rosenbergii | reverse complement strand
TGCTGATGTTTAGTCACAGAGAGGTGAGAAATTACACCCAATTGCTTTTATAGCAGAAGTTCAAAACGCGTGGTAGTAACGAAAGGCTGATGTCAGTTGTGGACAAGGAAACTTCATGATGTCTCTAGCCTTGTTCATTTAGATGTTGTTGTTGGGAAATAAAGTTGAGATTTTACAGATCATCAACCATTGTTAGAGCTTTTTTAATAAGCCAAATTTATCCTTAAGAGAGCACGTTGGTTCTAACATTGAGAGATTTTGATTGTCCATAATGTAGTTGCAGATGCATTGAGCGAATGTTACCGGTCGAGAATGAAATGCAGATCCTATTATTGGGTGAAGAGTAAATATTTGTGTGTCTAATGTCTCTGATAGTAGTAGTTCTGAGAGATCATGTAAGAGGACATACACGTTCCTACAGTGCATACTTCCGGGGAGAAATAGTGAGTTGGCAGTCTCAGGAGAGATTGTTGTGAAGTGATGGTAGGAAGTAGCAGCAGTGTGTTATATTACGAATTAGAAAATGTCACTTGGGACATAGGCTTGCTGGAACAAAGCAGAATGAAGATAAATTGTTGTCAGATGCTGAGCATTTCTTGAGAGTTCACCGAGAGAAAGGGTATAAGTTGCCTTTTCTGGTCTAGAGTTGGAGAATAATTTATTGGTGAGAAAGTTAAGTACAACTTACGAAGTACTCGGAGCATGGGTGAGATTACAAATCATCGTACTTGAGAGTCTAGTACCACAAGTTCTAGACATTGTACATTGTAAATTTGGTTCTCCTCATTTGGGTGTGAACAGGAGGCGTATGAAAACGTCAGGTCAAAGTTCTTTTGGAAAAATATGTTTTCCTTGGTAGAAGCCTTTGTGAAGAAGTGCGCTATTTGCAATGCGAATAAACCAGCGACGACAGTGGCCGTGTATCGTTTGAGTTCATATCCCATACCACATAGACGTTTTAGAGAGTGCATATAGTTCTGGGTAACTGCTGAGTCGCTTATGGTTATAGACATTTGTGTGGCTGATTGTTGATGAGTTGACTCGCTTTGTCGAGATTTCCCACTATGAAATACAAATCAGCTGAGAAGTTGCTATAGCGTTTTTAAGGGATAATTTGTCGATATGGTGTTCCGAATCATCTCTGATCACGAACAATGGTAGGGAGTTTGACAATAAGACTTTGACGGTCTTGCTAATTTGTTGGGGATAAAGAAAGTATCTATAATCCCGTATAGACCTGAAGCGAATGGTTGTGTGAGGGCGAATCGAAGTAATCGAAGCTTTGCGCATGGCGGTGAAGGTTCCATTTTACATTGGGGACAGATCTTTGGATGAAGTGCGATATAATTATCAATACTATGATGAATGACACGAATTAAGATATCTCCAGCAGAAGCTTTGTATGGATACAAGTTGAGGACCTTTTGATTTATTGCAGAGTGTGTTCAGGGTGATGTTACGGTCACTTCGTGATAAATACAGCGAGAAAGATTTACCGCGTATCAGTAAAGAACTTGAACTTAGTTACGGCGTGCAAATAAGTAGAAAAGTAACGCGAAATCGAGGAGTAGCTTTTTCGATGGGTGATAAGTGTTTGGTAAAGTGAATGTTCGGAATGATCTGGATTACAGTTAAGTCAAAGTTCACGGACCTTTTGAATTGTAGAAGTCAAAAGGGAATAGATTTGTAGTTAAAGATGTAAATACTGATGACGAAATTGACCCATATTTCGAGATTAAAGAAAATTGGGATGTAATGGAACGTTTGTATATAGTTAAGAGGATAGATGGATTTAATATTTGTATATATATGATATTTTTTTATTTTTCTTGTCTCTTGTTCATTTTGGATGTTGAAGTTCTTAATCATTTGTTTCCGAATAATTTTAGGAATGAGACATGGGCTAATTACATACGAGATTTGACCCGTGTGTTAGTGTGTTATTGTGTTATGATGTGTTTCATCATCTGGCCTGTCATGTGTTGTTGAGATTTTTGGGAGATACTTAGTATATCGGACCGAACAAGTCTGATCTTTTTCAGGTTGGGAGATCGTATTTGAGTGTTTGGATTTTTGCCAGTTTCTTTTTTTAAATTAAGGAGCTGTATTGGCGAAGTGGTGTAATTGTTATGATCATGGGGAGCGATTGCCATTACGTCAATTGCTATTTTTGTTGAGAGTTAGTCAGGTGTTGCGAAATGTTGCCTTGGGTAGAACTTTCATGTCTTTACGAGATATGATACCTTTTAGTGTTGGATAAATTCTCAGTGTCTTTTTTTCTGTTTAGATAAAATTTTTATGAGTGAGTTCCATTAGAGTTGTTGTGCTTAATAGTGAGTTGACGTGATTATTCTGAGATACAAACTTAGATTAGTTCACATTGTAGTGTTGATTTTTGCACTAGTAGTTTGGTTTGGTTCAGTAACATGAAACCTTTTTGTTATTAGACCTTTTTCAGAGTGTTTTGGGAGACTCAGCATGGGATAGAGTAGAGACCATGTTGCATTTAGAGATCAATATCAAAGGATTCGGGAGTTACAGTTATAAGACGAGTTGTGCTTTGGTTAGAGAGAAATTTGCTGTGTGATAGTAGTGTTTTCCAGTTGCGAGTTTTGTCTGTAGGTGGTTGGCGATTATCATTAGTTCATGAATGAACTCAGCAGAATCTGACTTTAGACAGTTCCTGCGAGATTACCACATTGAGTCCACCAGTACTCTTCATGCCGTGTTTTTTTGCAAGGAAGTATGCAGTTTACAATGATGTGCCAGGCAACAAATCGACGACATTAGTTCATCGGTCCGACAGTTCGATTCATCCTGCGAATCACTGTCTACGGACTTTCTCGTATAACGATGCTGTATATTCAACAGTTCGAAGATAATTATCGTCCTTCGCCTTAACGACGACCCCAGTTGTGGAGGTACCTACAACCAAGGTGCCAATAAGCGGTTCCACCGTTGGGAAGACATTAGCGATTCCATTGATGTTGAAGTATCAGGAATATATGCGACAATTTTAATTGTCTTGGCAAGCTATTTTACTGATAATTCTTGTTGTGGGGGTAGTAAAACATTCGTGTTTGTAAGATTACATGTAAAGCTCTAAGAACTCCAACTTTAGTGACTTTGGAAGTGCGTCATGAGAGCAGTCTTAAAGCTGCAGTGCAGTAGACATTGCTAATTGAGCATAGTCCTATTCTGTTATGTTTTATGCATATGCTTTTGTTTTAGTTGCGTTAAGGAGAAGCGAGCGCTCTTATGTGGTGGCGAGCTCTATTTCAGAAAATATGACCGCTACATTCTAATTTTAAAGGACACATATATGCATTTCTTAGCCTTCCAATGCTTTAGATGTGATGAAAGAATTTATAAGTCAGATGGAAGTAGGTCAAAGAGACTCAATTAAAATCTTTGTGTTCAACAAATAGTTTTGATTCCTCTCAGCAATGTTGCGGTCAGGTGATCTCCCGAAGTGTTATGTATATTCGTGAGTACATTATTTAATTTGATCTAGATTGTGCCAAAATCTGCCTAAAAGTGAGTTTGATGCGTTCATTAACGATGGGAACTGCAGTTGTCTGACATTAGCTTTGGAGATCCAGGCTTTAAATCGGCCAGATAGGTGAATTTTGAAATCTCTGTTTATGGGAAAAATTTGAACTTTGTGATTTTTACTATGATTTTCTAATCATTATGAACTTTTGAACTGGTGTAGGAGATTTATGCTGGATATTCATACCTCTTTTGTATTATTGTTTTGTCAATATTCGTTTGCCATATCATTGCATTTACTTTCCATTATTGTGTTTTATTTCATGTATTTTGGGAGTTTTCTATCATGTTTGATTCTTCCGACAGATGTCTGTGTGGACAGATGTCGATTGGACAATGGACTGGTTTCGAATAACATTGTTGGAGCTAGTTTGACATGACTAATTGTTGATTTGGGGAGTATGTGTGAGTTTGGATATTTTCAGGCTATTAGCCATAGTGAGACTTCGTTAATCGAAGTGTTTTACAGTTCCAGAGTTTAGTTATCTAACTCGATAATTCATTTTATTATACATTTTAATCTTTGCTGTTTTATTCATTTCTTGTTGGGTTATTTGAATAATAAACCTATTTTTGTAGAAAATATTGCGTTTTTTTATATAGTCTATTTTATTGTTTTGGTGAGATTGAGTGAGATTGGGGTGGGTGATCTTCAGAGAGAGAGAGAGAGGCGATACACAGAGAGAGAGAGAGAGAGGTGATACACGGTGAGAGAGAGAGAGAGAGAGAGAGAGAGGAAAAATAGATGTAAGTGTTGCGTGGCGACGTTCATGCCTTCGTTTCATGAATAAAGATCGTTGACACATTACGTACACCTTCAAAAGGTGTTAATTCTGTCCTCGTACATATTTATATATATATATATATATATATATATATATATATATATATATATATATATATATATATATATATATATATATATATATATATATATATATATATACTATATATATATATATATATATATATATATATATTATAATATATATATATATATATATATATATATATATATATTATAATATATATATATATATATATATATATATATATATATATATATATATGTATATATTATAATATATATATATATATATATATATATATATTATATATATATATATATATATATATATATATATGAGATTATGAACTTCTATTCACAAATATTTAAGGTGTAAGGGTAAGAGCAGGCTCTTTTTCATTT
Source organism: Macrobrachium rosenbergii (assembly GCF_040412425.1). Lineage (NCBI taxonomy): Eukaryota > Metazoa > Arthropoda > Malacostraca > Decapoda > Palaemonidae > Macrobrachium > Macrobrachium rosenbergii. The sequence continues at coordinate 19,264,397 of NC_089788.1, read as the reverse complement.
TAAGTTCAATGCCACTAAAGCTGATTTAAGGCCAAGGGGCAAGGTCACCAACAGAGCAAAAACACAGAGAATAACACTCAAAGAGGGTAACAAAAAATACTAAAACTTGATTATTTAATAAAAAAGTCAACTATAACCTTATGAGCCCCACCAAAAAGAGCTGGATAAGGGTGTACAAAAAAATTAAATAAATAAAGCGTGGAAATGTGTAATTTAGAATTAGCTTTCACTGTATCTAAAGTACTGTATAACATGATCGCAGAGAGAGCTTATGATATAATGAATTAGAAGCATTCCGAAAGCCGTATTAAGAAAAGCAAATAACTTATTTGGAAAAAATATTATTGATCAGTTTAATGTTTAATTAAACATCCCTGATTATACTGCTCAAAACTGTTCGGTATAAATTTATGAACTTCTTTCATGGATCAGTCTAATGCCATGCCCGAACTTTTATGAGCACCACTTAAGCATTTTTTACCATTTTCTTCAGTCTGTCAGTAAAATAGCTTGTTTTCTTTGAATGCAGCATGAGTAAGTAATAAAAAATGAAAGATTCCCTTATAATTGGGGAGTAACTTATATATCATTATTTACTCATACATTTATGAATAAATTCTTCCCACAAAAAGGATTCACAAGAAATACGGAGGAATACACTATTTATATGTACTGAATACTGACGAATATATGTAAATCGGCATAGCTGTATGTATCTACTTATTTATTTTGAAAAAGAGGCAGCTTATACAATCTTTAACAATAGGTGTTTTAGCTTTTTTATTTTCCATCAAGAGTGAACAATTTTCTTTTATCTAATCATTACGAGACTTTTAGAGAGATTTCCGATATTCAGATGTAATTTCGTGAAAAAAAATGTACGCCCTATCCATTAATTTTGATTTTTTTTTTTTTTTTTTTTACAATTTTCTCAGAATATATTTTAGTGATTTTTATGCAGGGCTGAGTGACAAATCAAATGAAACTAAGATTCTTGGATGCATCTCTTGATAATCAAATGCGGTTAGAAAAAAATATTTGAGACCTCGCTTGGCCTGATCAAGCTCTTTATTAACAGAGTGTAAAGATGAAGAATGGGAAAGGTTGTACGCCTCAAAGGGCAGAGGAAGTTCCCAAATGCTTCAAACAGTATCATCACGGCATAAATCTCATATATCTGAGAAGCGCTCCTCCATCCTTCATCTTGACACTGTAAAGGAGTGTGATCGAGCCATCCAATTGGTGGTCAGTGATGGTTATTACAACCGGAACATTCAAAAACAAATGCAGATCATCGATGAATGGCCAACAAAAAGGAAGCGTCCTAGATAAAAAAAAAAAAAAATGGATTTCTTAAACCTACCATTACCAACTAGACAGTCAACCTTCCAATATATTATAAGAACCAATAGATGCAGGACCTCCTCCAAGGGACAACCCACCCCCACCCCATATGCAACGTCTGCAGAAGACGACTCAGGTCTACCAGTATTTACACTGTGATGATCACAGCGAATCTTCCCCTAAGGAATAAAATTGCCTCAAACAAGGTTCCATCACAAGGCGCCAAGGAGAGGGTACGATAGTATACCAAAGTGGCTGGATCTAAGAACCACAAGAAATATAACTGACAGCACCCCAGGATAGTCACTTTCTATGTACCTTTGAGGCAGTACATTACCTATAATAAACCCTTCCTGAATGTCACAATGGGGCGTTTCTACTCCTTGCACCATACGAAAACCTACTACACAAGCAAACCTCGATGATAATATTTTTTACCTGGACTATGCCCCTCTGAGAAGATGCCCTTCTGGAACCACATTCAGACCACCTTCCTGTCATACACTCAGGCGGGTTACCCAAAGGATCTTTGACCATCACAATCTACTACCTAGACTGAGCGAGACAGGTAAACATGGACAACCATAGAAGGCATCAGCACCACATCCCTGCGCTTCGCTGTTACATAAATAAGCACATAAACACCACCTTTAATTCGTTACAGAATAAACTCACTGCATTCATGTTTAATTTGAGATATCACAATGTGTTGCTCTGCAAATCACATTTATACAGTTTTCTGTAAAATTCCGTTAGTAAAATTAAACCTCCATGAACTTGTTTATATGCTTCAACATATGCAATATAGGATGCCTGTGACACAACCTGTCTTCCGCAGAAAAAAAGATTCATCAGGAAAATAGATACACTTCATTGTAAAATAAATTCTGCTGAAGCATCCGTCATTTTCAATCGTTTATTATTATTATCTTTACAATAAACAAACATTCATACACAAGCACATCTCGAATTTTCCATAGCATTTGTCACATTGCCGCTACGTTGCTTATTGAATAAGCAACGTAGCGGCAATGTGACCAAGTAAAAAATGCGCCGAAGTTTTTGGGCGCAATCGAGTTTTCTGTACAGCGTATAATCAAGGCCACCGGAAACAGATCTATCTTTCAGTGATCTCGGTATAATACTGTAAGAGCCGCGGCCCGTGAAACTTTAACCAAAGCTGGTGGTGGCCTGTCCTATATCATTGCCAGACGCACGATTATGGCTAACTTTCACCTTAAATAAAATAAAAACTACAGAGACTAGAGGGCTGCAATTTGGTAAGTTTGATAAATGGTGGGTGGATGATCAACATACCAATTTGCAGCCCTCTAGCTCAGTAGTTTTTGAGATTTGAGGGCGGACAGAAAAAGTGCTGACAGAATAAAGTGCGGACGAACAGACAAAATCTAAAAATGCTATGGAAAATTCGAGATGTGCATTTCTACGGAGGAAAAAATTATAAATAACTAAAGGAAATTTCTCGCTCGCCTTTTGAAATTCAAAGAAAAATTAATGTGTAGAAGAGGGAATTTGACTGAGCTAGAGCGCAAGTGTCTCATAAAAAAACAAATTGCATGAAATATTTTAGCCGAATATTGTCAGAATAAAAGTTACTGCAGTCATCATTCCATTAAAAATGCGGAAAAAAAATAATAAAAACTAAAAATCGTGTGCCGGCAGAAGCGGAAAATAGGTTGCATTGAGGTTGGTTTACATAATCGAGGCTATGTTGGGTAACGGAACAAAAAGGAAACTATGAAGTTCGTTTTAGAATCCCAGCTGGAGAACATAAAGCAAAATAACAATGAACATTTTAAAGCTGTATATTTTCATCTCCTAGGAATTAGTTGTTCCAGGTTTTTAGCGTGTTTTCAGTGTTAACGATTATAAGCAACTAATATCCACCCTTACAGAAATATTTTTTTTGAGAGAGAGAGATTCCTTGCAAAAGAAAAAAAATTACTTTCACATACAGCTAACTCTTCAAGTCTGGACAAAAATTGTCCAGTAAAATATGAACACTTTGCAAATGGAAAAAAAGAGAGAAAATATAAACAGATTATTTCCATTGTACAGACTTCGGGATATACTAACAATGGGTAAGATATTGCAAGAGGGAAAATTCCTAAATCATCTTACTTGAGAAAACGCTGTGTATGCAAATATTCGGGTTGGTACCCAACGTCCCTAAGGTCACGATTTGCGTCGCGACTCCCTCTCGTATCACCGCTATTTTACAAGAAATCTCTCTCTCTCTCTCTCTCTCTCTCTCTCTCTCTCTCTCTCTCTCTCTCTCTCTCTCGTTGCCATTCTGTGGAAAAAATACCTTCGTAGAATTATAGTCGCGATTTAGTTAAAAATTTTCCTTATCAGCTGTTTTGGGTTGCAGTAGGGATTAAAGGAATGAAAGAAAAAGTTGCTGACCAACGCTGAGAACTCCATCAGATCACATACCTTTATATGATAATATCCATTTCATTGCACAATTGATCACAAACAAGTACGTACAAATTGAAACCCTAGTTTCTTCGGCGCAATCGCGTTTTCTGTACAACGTATAATGCTGTGTGAAACTCTCAGCCGCGGCCATTGAAACTTTCAGCCATGGCCCGGTGGTGGCCTGTGTTGTCGGCACCTATAGAGGTGCCAGACACATGATCATGGCTAAATTTAACCTTAAATAAATAAAACCCACTAAGGCCAGAGGGCTGCAATTTGGTGTGTTTGATGATTGAAGGGTGGATGATCAACATACCAAAATGCAGCCCTTTAGCCTCAGTAATTTTAAGATCTGAGGGCGGACAGGAAAAGAGCGGACGGACAGACAAATAGCCATCTCAATCGTTTTCTTTTACAGAAAACTATAAATACAACCACTTTTTCTCCTGTTGTTTATCTACATAAAATACTGGTTTCCTTATTGCTGATTTTATAAGGAGTAAGCATAATCGTCTTCCTTAGGATAGTTAGAAGAGATTCATCAAGTATCTTTTATATACCTTAATAATGTATCCAGTGTCTGAATATTTCAACAGATCTTAAAGATGTGTACGTGAATTAAATTAAGGAAATGCAGATGGTTTTAAATAAAGCGCAAAAAGAACAAATTAACTGATTTAAAAATAAGTTATTCTGACTGTTCACGGATTAGAAAGAAAATACTAAACTGAAAATATAATTTTATCAGGTAAGATGTTTTTCAAAGCCATTATGACCAGTTAATACATGCATACATATATGTATATAATGTGTGTATGTTAACTTTGTTAATATTTTTCCAAGAAGGATCTTTGTTTCATATATATATATATATATATATATATATATATATATATATATATATATATATATATATATATATATATATATATAAATGGATGTATGTATGTGAGTGTGTGTGTGTATGTTCCACATACGCTCTGAAATGCATTAAGCAATTTCAACCAAACTTGGTATACACATAACTTACCATCTGGGAAAGAACACTGAGGGTAAAAAGTTACAGAAAACAACAGATATTAATGTCTAATCCATAGTTTTCGAGGTCGCTGAGATGAATAGTGACACTCCTGAAACCCTTCAAGTCCAAGTTCAGCCCCGATAGGGAGGCAGGGTGGGAAGAGGGTGACATGCAAAAATAACCGAAATGACAGATATCAGTGTCTAATCCATAGTTTTCGAGGTTGCTAAGAAGAATAGTGACACTCCCAAGGTCCTTTATGTTCCAGGGAGGTTGAGAAGGGGGTGGGAAGGTGGCGATATGTAAAAATAACCGAAACGACAGATGTTAGTGACTAATCCATAGTTTATGAGATCCTGAGAAGAATAGCGACACTCCCAATGCCCATTAAGTCCAAGTTCAGCCTCAATGGGGAGGGGGGATGAGAAGGGGTGGGAAGGGGGTGACCTGTAAAAATAATTGAAAACGACAGATATTAGTGTCTAATCCATAGTTTTCAAGGTCCCTGAGATAAATAGTGACACTCCCAATGCCCTTGAAGTCCAAGTTCAGCCCTGATAGGAAGGGGGCGGGAAGGGGGTGACATGTAAAAATAACTATAAACTACAGAAATTAGCGCTAATCCATAGTTTCCAAGGTCGCTGAGAAGAATAATGAAATATAAAATGTCAAAAATGGTGGGCAATGTAGCTGAAACAACTATCTTAACAGGAAGGGGGGGGGGAAGAGAGGGAGAGAGAGTATCCTCTTATATGCAATCTTTCATTCAATAAGTCAAATGAAATAAGGACTAACCAATTAATTATTTTATTATAGTATAACCTCTCTCTCACCACTGCCTTTTGGGGGTAAACCATCTTAATCCCTTTCTTGTCCAAGTGCTGCCGGAAATCCTTAAATTCCAGGTGCGGACCCGATCAGAGCTAATCGTCGCCCAAGACAGGTCAGCTGGTGAGTTGAACATGTGCTTTCTGCCATCTTGAAAGTTTAGCCATGCTGCCCCACAATTCCATGTGGGCAGAACGATCTCAACGCCACCTAGGAAGAGGAAAAATGTAATTCCCGAAAGCTATAAAAGGTCTTAGAGAGGGGCACTTATTCTTAGAATTGCTCAGGCACCACCATAGGATGGATGTTCTGTCCCTTGCTCCATTAAACTGCCTATTTCCAACATGTCTGGCAGTAACCAAAGTAACTTTTGTTGTGAACTTATTCACTTGCCCTCCCGCTCGCTGGCCCTCATAAGAAGAGAGCTCAAGCTCCTAAAAAAGGTAAAGTACCAGGATTTAAGGTTTTTTTGTCAGTCCCGTTCCCCATTCGTCTTTAACTATTTTCCGTTTCTTTTCATAGTACAATATACCTACAGTGAGACCTGTATTGCTTTTTATATTATGTGCTGTTTAATTTGCAAAGCACTGACGGAAAGTGTAACGTAATCGTATGATATTTGAGTCACTGGAATCGAGTTCAGTCTAGGCATCTTCTATGCAATTCCTTGATCCCTTCGTTGCAGTGCTACTTTCAGTTGAGTAACCATAAGTGTTTCGATTGCAGATTAGGAGTTATTCAGCTGTGGATCTGTGTATCATCTTGTGTACGTAGTGGTCCCCACTACCTCTTTTCTAATGCCCATTGAAATGGTCATCCCATTGTATTTCCCTCAGCAAATTCCCCGTTATTTGCCCTTCATCTCATTACACCAGAATTAGTCTACCATTCTTCTGATGTGTTTTCTTTTGTAAGTATATAAATAATTAAGTTAACCCCAGAGTTTACCTAATCACTCCCCTCTTGAAGTAGGCCTTCAGCCGTATTTTGTTTATAATTTTAGCTGACCTTAAGGCCAGAGTCCAGATTTTTGTGGTAATTCAGGTAAGTTGCATGTTATCCTCATATACCCCGTTAATCTAGCAAGACCCCAGCTTTAAAATTATCACTATATATATATATATATATATATATATATATATATATATATATATATATATATATATATATATATATATATATATATATATATATATATATATATATGAATGTCTTTTCCTGTAATACCACAGTGTAATATGAATATAAGAAGGCCCATAAAACACTATTTAAACGTTGCAACCATATATTTCGGGCACTTGCTTCTCTGCCCCTGTTCACTGGTAGAATATGGACAGATGAAATGTTACAAGGGTATATATACAAAGCATATATGGGTGTGGCATTAAGATGGTATGCAAGTGACCGTTTCCTAAGAAGGAGGAGTATAACCAAATCCCTAGTGGTTTTTGGCCTCATTAACTCCCGTTTGGCGACGATTCTGGAGGTCGTGTTTCCTGGGCCATCTTCCTCAGGAGCAGTCTGAGGATTAAAGCGTCAATGTCGTCCGATTTCCAATGTCCTCCTGACAAGTTCATATTGTTGGTTTGATTGATGATAGCAGATTCCAGCATCTTTCTTTTGTACGGACAGCTACTTTTGAAAACCAGCTCCGCCCCACTCCAGTTTATGACATGTCCTGTATTTCTGATATGTAGGAAAATCCCCGAACTCTCCGAAGCGTAACGTACTGATCTTTTGTGCTCTGTTATTCTTTGCGAGAGCGATCTACCTGTCTCTCCCACGTAAATATCATTACAATTGCTACACGGTATCTTGTAAACTCCGGCATGTTTGACGTGGGAGGATGAGAAGGTTCCTAGAAAGGATGATAACAGGTCTGCGAGCGATTTTGATAATTTGTACATGAAAGAGCCCCTGCTAGATATTATGGGGCATAAAGGAATCCCATCTTTATGTGTTTTCGGGAGGCCGTAAAAATAGGGGAGAGAGGGGTTGATTACCTTGAATGTCTCTAGTAGTTCTATGTCCTTCTTATTGCCCCTATGGTTCTGACTGATTTGTTAAATTGAGCAGCAATACTTGTTGTGAGATCTTTCGTTAATTTGTCAAGAACTTCTAAACGATACGGAGACCTATGACAAATTAACGAAAGATCCCACAACAAATATTGCTGCTCAATTTAACAAATCAGTCAGAACCATAGGGGGCAACAAGAAGGATATAGAACTACTAGAGACATTCAAGGTAATCAACCTCTCTCCCTATTTTTACGGCCTCTCGAAAAAAAGATGGGATTCCTTTACGCCCCATAATATCTAGCAGGGGCTCTTTCATGTACAAATTATCAAAATGGCTCACAGACCTGTTATCACCCTTTCTAGGAACCTTCTCATCCTCCCACGTCAAACATGCAGAGGATTTTATAAAAAAATTTAATAGTTTAAACATCCTCAAACAACATCAAATTGCTCAGCCTAGACGTCGAGTCATTATTTACTAAAGTCCTGATTGCCAACGTGTTGTCTTTCTTAGAGAGGAAGTTACAACCATATGAAGACCATTTTCCTCTTGGCATAGATAAAACTTTAAAACTTATCAACCTCTGTGTAACTAACAACGTGTTTTTCTTCCAATGGTAATTTTACAAACAAAAATTTGGCTGTAGCATGGAAGTCCCCTATCACCCCCTTCTAGCAAGCTTGTACATGGAATATTTCGAATCAGAACTTTTGTCGTCTATCAAACCCCGTAATATGATCTGGCTTAGATACGTAGATGATATCTTTACTTTCTGGGAAAATAGCTGGGGAGACTTTAATGAATTTTTTAATAGGCTAAATTCGCTAGTTCCGACCATAAAACTTAAAACGGAATGGGAAAAGGACAGAAAACTGCCGTTCCTAGGTGTACTGATCATAAGAGAACAGAACAGATATGCATTTACAGTATATAGAAAACCCACCTTCGCCGTTTCCTACATTCATTTCTTAAGCTACCACGACGTCTCCGTAAAGATCATGGTAGGGTGCAACTTATTCCTCAGAGGACTTAGGATATGTTCAAATGGGTACCTAGACAAAGAATTCAACACAATCCGCCAACACCTAACGCAACTGCTCTATCCACCACACATTATCGAGAGGGCTATTAACAAAGCGAATAAAGTATACTATAGAGGGCCCACTCACAACAGACAAAATAGATTTCAACAACAAAATAAAGCTTCCGTACGACGAAAACATCCAAAAAGCCACCGAACAACTCAGGTCTAACAATCCCTTCATTTTCCATTATCCCAAATCCATCGGGAGTTCGCTCATTAACGTATACTTAAATAACAAAGGGGAAGAAGCCGGAGTTTACAAGATACCGTGTAGCAATTGTAATGACATTTACGTGGGAGAGACAGGTAGATCGCTCTCGCAAAGAATAACAGAGCACAAAAGATCAGTACGTTACGCTTTGGAGAGTTTGGGGATTTTCCTACATATCAGAAATACAGGACATGTCATAAACTGGAGTGGGGCGGAGCTGGTTTTCAAAAGTAGCTATCCGTACAAAAGAAAGATGCTGGAATCTGCTATCATCAATCAAACCAACAATATGAACTTGTCAGGAGGACATTGGAAATCGGACGACATCGACGCTTTAATCCTCAGACCGCTCCTGAAGAAGATGGCCCAGGAAACACGACCTCCAGAATCGTCGCCAAACGAGAGTTAATGAGGCCAAAAACCACTAGGGATTTGGTAATTCTCCTCCTTCTTAGGAAACTCACCTGCATACCATCTTAATGCCACACCCATATATGCTTTGTATATATACCCTTGTAACATTTCATCTGTCCATATTCTACCAGTGAACAGGGGCACAGAAGCAAGTGCCCGAAATATATGGTTGCAACGTTTAAATAGTGTTTTATGGGCCTTCTTATATTCATAATATTTAATATATATATATATATATATATATATATATATATATATATATATATATATATATATTATATATATATATATATATATATATATATATACATATATATATATTATATGACTTTTTATCACATCACCGTGATTCATATACAATCAGTAAGCTACAAATGTCCTTTAATATTCCAATTCTGCTCTACCTGGAAATAATATATTTTCATGTATGTTACCCAGGGGAATTTTTAGTTGATAATAAGTTCGTCGTCCCGTTGGGCTCAGAACCAGCGAAGGACAATAAATCAGGACTCAGGACTACAGTGGACGCCACGTGGGTTAAATGCGTCCACTGTAGTCCTGAGTTCTTGTCCTTCGCTGGTTCGAGTGTACGGCTGTGTAACTTATTATCAACTAAAAATTCCCCTTCGGTGTATGTACGAAAATATATTTCCAAGGTAGAGCGAATTGATATTAAAGGACGTTTGAAGCTTACTGAATATATATTATATATACATATATATATACATATATATATATATATATATATATATATATTATATATATATATATATATATATATATATATATATATATATATATATATATATATATATATATTAGATATTTGTAAAGTCATGCATGCAAATATATGTACATATGGTCTAATGTGTATTAGTGAATGTGTTTACTTGAATAATTCACATTATGCTGATAAGCCTCATAATAAAATTATAGGCTAAAGAATGTATCAAAAAACAGGAGGAAGAGGTTTTTAATGAGACGTCTTTCTCCCTTTCAAGCTATCTATCTGCCTAAAAGCAAAAGTCTGTCTTAATGCCTCCTTTATCCGGACTGTTTTTCTCCCAAATTATTTCCGCCTCGTGCCACGGTGCTCCCGAGTGACCGGTCGGTCTTTAGGTTAGTTGGTTACACAGGAACCTTTTTCACTTCCTAGAACTCTGCGTCGAGTTCTTCAATCTTTTAGTCTTGACATTTCATGGAATTTCTCCCAAAACCTTCCCGTTGCCCTACGGGGGAAATTCAAAAAGACTGACGAAGAACCATTTTGTAAAACGGCATTGTAAGATGGATGATTCCAAGGGTAATGAGAACTTGGTCAAGGCCCTGTTCCTTTTCTTCAGAACAAGTACGCGTTGCGAAAGTCTTAAGCATATCTAATAAAGACACATGAATATTCATAAGTTCACTGAATATAACATCATAACTTTTCCATACACAGCTTTTCTTGGAATGCACGTGCCCCAGCACTGTAACAATTTCACATTACATCAGTATCTTCGTAGGATAAGGTTTGGGCATGTTTACAAAAATATTTCAAATTAAATGTAAATCGCAGATGAGGTCGTCATCGAAGTATTTCTTGAAAGCTAAAAATGAATCCCACTTTTCGTTACAGTCAAAAGTAAAGTAAATGTTAAAGAGGAAAGTAAACATATTTGCTGGTGGTAAATTAAGAAGTAAAGTCATTTTCCGAAAAGTCTACACTTAATTTCAAAGCATCTTTGAGAAACCGAGAGAAGAGACAGGGATGAACAAACGCGAAATACTGAAAAGAATTTCTGCATGTTAAAGTTTTCTCTAAATGAGATATAGAGAAAAGACGAAACACTGGAAATATAAAAGGAAAATTTCTGCACATTCAGAACTCTGCCCAAATGGTAAACAATTCCAGTCGAGATTTGGGCCGAAATGTCTCACAGCTGAAGATCGAGAGTGGTGTACGGTCATCACGTAAGAAAAATTCTCATTATGCTTAGGTAAACGAGACTGGCAACCAAATGCTCTGTTTATATATATATATATTATATATATATATATATATATATATATATATATATATATATATATATATATATATATATATATATATATATATATATATATATATATTATATATATATATATATATATATATATATATATATATATATATATATGTGTGTATGTGTGTGTGTGTGTGGGTGTGTGTACTGTATGTGTGTATATATATATTGTAATGTGGGGAAACCACTTTATAAACAAACCCAACTCCCCAACTGATTTATAAGTTGAAGGAAATATTTTTCATACTGATAAGTAACTAAGGAAGGGCGTGAGAAACTCAGCCCCTACCTAACTTTCTCTCCATAGTCCCCTTTTTGGTACATCTTTTGACCTTTCCTAATAACTGGCGACTGCTTGAAATCCCTCCTTTCAGATAAAAAGCGAATGGAGACGAAAGCTTGCCGAAACCCACCAGGAAAGTTGAGTCCCCCGCAGAAACTGGTGAACATGGGTTGCCAGAAGTCACCAGAATTTGGAAGGGCTTGACAGACAATGGAGGTCGTGACTCAGCTGCGATCTCAGTGCCCTCTGAGAACAACCAAATCTTAATCCCCGAGGGCTTAAATATGCCAGGCGCCAGAACTGCACCCTCAGAAACTTACCTACCGCCAGATCTAACACACATCCCCTTGCCTGCTCCTTATCAAGCCAGCTGCGTGACCAACTTTCTGCCACCCCAGTACTTCCAAGTATGATCCATTAAACTCATCCCTGGCGCTTTTTTTCGACAAGGCTCTCCACCATCATGTTATAAGGCAACGTCTTGATTCGAGGTTCTTTCAAACAGTCACGCAACTTAAGGGCACACTATACCTCTGAATAGCCAATATACCTTCAAAACTTCATAATTGAGATTTATGGAAATTTACATTCTATAACCATCTAACATTAGCCTAGAGCGTACATTTGAATCGTCTGCTGCCAGTAGCTCCGACCACGTGGTTTAAAAGGATAACATACGTAACCCATTTAAAGGGACACACGTGAGTACCGCCCCTTCACACACAGCAATACAGTTTATTTTCCCTTTTCTTGATGATATTTTATGTGTCTTTCTAGTGATTTCTGGCAACTCTCTCTCTCCAACACTCGCTCATAGCCAAGGCTGTGTGAAGACACCACGTGTGACCACATACAAAGAGGCTTCAGTTACCCCAGAGCAAATTTTCTGATATCGAGTGATATTACTTGGATTCTTGCATTTTTTTTTTTTTTTTTTTTGTTTCATGCAGTTACGGAACAGTTATCACTATGAAGCTTACCAGAAAGCAGAAGCTTCGAAAAATGTGGGAGACTAGAAGAGAAAACGTCAAAAATCGTAAACAACAAGCAAAGGAAGGAGCAACCATTGTTGACGCCAACACATCGCGAGATGTCTACGCCAGCAAGCACCTCTTCTCCTACAACCCCTAATGAAAAGACACGCAGCTCAAGAACAAAAAGTAAGTTACAGTTTGGTGCAACAATGCACAGGGACATCAAAGGCGATGATGAAGCTGATAGACCTGCAAGAAAATATGTTTTAGTGGATGAAGAAAACTTACTTAAGTTTTTTCGTTCTGTTGCACGTTGTAAATGCGGGAATAAAATGACAGTAAAAGAAGGTCTAACTGAAGGCATGGCCAAGTCTTATGTGACAAAATGTGGTCAATGTAATGATACTAGAGTTATGAAAACCTCAGGGCGGAGTAAAGAGAAAAAATGAATATTAGGAAGAGCAGTGGGTGACACTGGATCGAACGCTACTTTGATAAGGAAGAGCATAGACAAAAAGACTGTCTTTTTCAAGCAGTGCAATTGAGAAAAAAGAAGAAAGAAGAAATAGGAAAATCAAGAAATTGTTAGAGGAAGAAGCAAAAAGGGCAAGAGAAGGAGAGACATACGGACCAGGTGTGGTACCGCTGAATTAGTTGAACACCCTTGCAACACCTGTTTGGTAAGCAATGTCAATGAGTGGAGGGAAGGTGCTCATTGCTGGTTAAACAAAACCCTTCTGCAATGATTTGGCACTGTGATGACAACCAACAGTGAGGCGTAAAATTGCCGTTAAAAGCGCAAAAAAAAAAAAAAAAAGAGAGAGAGAGAGAGAGATGCCGACGTCGGTGGATCTGAACATGTAATCAAAGTGACTTGGTAGCAATAATCTGTAGTAAACATTAGAATTACAAGAATATTTTTCATCTATAGAATCATTATATGTTAAAGAATGTTGTGTGTAAGAATAACGCCAATTATGAAATAAATAACCAAGGTATGTTGTACTGAAAATTTCAAGCATTGTTCCGACATGGTACTGAAAACTTTAAAGCGCTGTACGAGTAACTCAAAACACTACTTTTTTGGTTTCAAATAATTGCCAAAATTCTAAAAATAATTGGAGCTTCTTGAAATTGCTCACGTGAGTGCATATTGGATGTACCTTTCTCGTGTAATTTTGCTTTTTTTATAATGTGAAAAATTTTAGTACTACAAGGAATTTCATTAAGAAAAATACCATTTGCATGACATGACATGACACGACATAGTTTTATGACTTGCATATATCTTTTTTTATTTGAGATTATAAGAAAAACGAAATTACACGTCGTTTGTATGATATCTGAGTATCTACATGCAAAATTAGGTGTGTCTAGGATAAATAATAAGACCGCTGTAAGTTTGTGACGTCATAAGACGGACAGACGGACGGATGGACGGACAGATGGAAATATCACGTTCTTATGCTCACAGAAAGTTGGCAATGGTATTATGATTGTACCCGGAAAGAATTAAGCGTAAATGTTAAATACTTTTTTTTTATTAATATTTTTGTGTCAGAGGTGTAGTAGCCCTTAAACCTTTTGACTAAAACTTGTTTTCTTTTCTAAAGTGCATTTCCTCACAAAGTCCTAACTCAATTAGCCCTAGTGTGAAGTGTTAACATATGCAGCTCACACCAGAATCAAGTTATCCTGGCACCATATGTACAACCTCTCAATTCGGCGACATCGTTATAATTTTCGTACATAACCGCTTGCATTTTTCTAATAGCAGACGGTGCCACTCCTGTGGAAACAATTGCTTGCCTTGTACTTCTTGCAGTGACCTCCTCACTGCCCTCACATCATCAGGGCCCCTCCCAAGAATATCCCGCACTGATTCTTCAACACTTGAACAACTGCTGAATTGTTTAATCCCAAGGCAGAATATTACTTTCCCTGCCTATCATTCCCCAGTCTTCTGACTGATGTATTTAATTGTAAATATATTCCCTTTCAAGTAACCCTAAGTGTTTATCTGCAACAATTCCTTGTTGAAATAAGGCTTTCAGCCCAACTGTTTTCTTATTAGAATACTCACTGACCCAGAAATTGCAGTCAGCTAAGCAAAGTTTAATGGTAATTTCCTGGGACTACAGCCAGATCCACTGATTTGATCCCTGAGCAAGGAATACAATAAGTAGGTCAGTGCTAATACCCTAAATTCTAAGTGGCGACCAATGCACAGAATCGCAGTCTGCATCATTGCAAACAACTTTTTTGCAACACGCAGTCCCAGCCAGTAGCATTCACTAAAGCTGGATGCGAAATTAGCAACGAATCTGGTAATGTAAATCCTAAAATAAGCACAAGCAAACGAGTTTCCACTGTGTAAGTACAATGTTATTATTTTTAGCTTATCATAGGTGCAACTAAAATCATGACTGTGAACAGTGTTAGGAAACAATAGGCCACGTTCATACCAACAAGATTTTTCATAGCGAAGAGAGAGCGTATTTTCCAAAACACAAGCTTCTTGACTAACACATGGTAGTCTGCATGTCTTGACTAACACATGATAGTCTGCA
>NC_089788.1:19224159-19241659 GCF_040412425.1 Macrobrachium rosenbergii | reverse complement strand
ATATATATATATATATATATATATATATATATATATATATATATATATACATATATATATATACATATACATATATATACACATATATATACACACATATATATATATATATATATATATATATATATATATATATATATATATATATATATATATGCATGATTTTTTTTATATTCACGAATATTAAGCCACAAATATCGTTTGAGTGTGCGTGCTTTGTGTGTGTGCGTCCATTGTGTGTGTGTGCTTGCGCGCTCGCGCGCCGGTGTGCGTGTGGACAATGAAACTATTAACATTATTTTATGACATATTTTAGATGCAACCAGGTGGGAATTACCACATCATAGTCAGTCTCCAATTTTCCACCGGATGTGAAACTTGCAGTTAAGCTCTACACCAAAAATTCTTAGAAAATCTCATATCATAAGTTTTTCCTTAACTTTCCTCGTGCATCAAGAAAGTAATTATGCAATAGAGGTGTGCCAGCAGGAATATTAACGTTCGCATCGCACTCCATTTTAAAAGCTTAAAGACACCCCAGACCACGGTAAATTACCAAGAGAGGCTTTTACCACTCCTCCAGTCATGAAACGAAAGAGGTTTGCATAGTATTCATGGCATCGTACACTGAGTCGACCGGGAACGGCTTAACGACTCATCCCTGATAAGGAAAACCTCGAGTATTTACATAACGAAATTCAAACACAAATAGACAATTAAAGTTTGTGAATAATCTGCGCATAAAAGCTTTTCAGTTAGCAGCATAAAGCCTTTCCTAAGGATGGCTCGGGGAAGACGAAACCGTTCCATTTGCATTCATTTCCGTATGAGTAGAAATCTTGCAGGAGTAGCTTCGTTCCCTTGGAAGCGATTGTCTGAGTAGGTGAAATCTCTCCAATTTCACGCATTCATTTAAAGGAATGTAGTTGTACGTACCACACTTTTAATTCCTCCCTAATACATACAAGAGAAGCAACATTTAAAGATCTGGAAATCTTTCCCCTATATCTGTTCTCTTAAGTCATAACCACCTTGGAGCTTAAACCCAACATTTTCCTCCTTTTTTTGAGGTCGGGCTACCTGCAGCTTTTCGGGTGTTCATTTCCGTTGGCCTTTACCTTTCTTTAGCTTGCAATCGTTTTAAAGCTTACTATGGGTATTTGGTCAAGTCCTCTTATCTAGTGTCCCACCAACACTTCTTCATTTTCTCTTTATATTTACTTCGTGTTTCATTTGTGTTTGTTTTTACTTCATTCGCTTTCATCGTTATCCATCCTTTCTCTACAGCTATAGCTTTCTCTTATTATTCATTCCTTCGATACTCAGTTTTCCGTCTGCTGCATAAACAATGGTTTTACAATATGTTTTCAGTGCAATACAATTTTATAACATTTGCTGCGACGCCAGCATAAGCATTCATTCATGCATTTAACTGTGTATAATTAGAAGCCACTGCTTCCTATTTGCCCAGAGTAATACGATTTTATAACTATGCATTTCAGCAAGTTGGATTCGAACCATACTGAGCAGTATTCTATTCTACATAAGCCTTGTTATTTTAACTGCTCCAACGATTCTCTGCAAATCATTATTTAAGGCTTGCGTTAAACATTGTGCTAAAACAAACTCCATATAAGACTTCCTATCAGTTCATTAGCACACCCAAGTCCATATAGGGCTTTATGTCTGTGCAATCGAACACCCAAGTCCATATAAGACTTTATATCCGTTCACATCGAACACCCAAGTCCACAAGACTATATATCCATTCATTCGAACACCCAAGTCCATATGAGACTTTATATCCATTCACATCGAACACCCAAGTCCATTTTGAGACTTATATCAGTGCACTTCGAACAACCCTGAGAGCCCAGCCCATCGGAAGCATCCCTCCAAAAGGGATTTCAGTAAGGCATATTGCCTTGTGTGCAAAGCCTACAGCCACACCAAGAATTACTGGAAAAGCGCTGCAAGAACCAC
Source organism: Macrobrachium rosenbergii (assembly GCF_040412425.1). Taxonomy (NCBI): domain Eukaryota; kingdom Metazoa; phylum Arthropoda; class Malacostraca; order Decapoda; family Palaemonidae; genus Macrobrachium; species Macrobrachium rosenbergii. The sequence continues at coordinate 19,239,676 of NC_089788.1, read as the reverse complement.
TCAACCAGTGTCTAACCCTGGCCCTCCTCCAGATCCAGTGCCACTGCCTACACTTGCTCCTGAGCAACAGCCCAAGCACTGGGCTCCCAGTAAGAGGTGGACAAGGGGGTTCTTCACTACATGTAGCATGTGCAGGCATTCCAAGAATTCTCTTAAGTGTCCAAAGACGTCTGTGTCATCACATGACACTTTACAGAGCGCCCTAGCATGTAGATTCACCCATGTCGCTCTCCCTGATGATGAGTCCCTCTATCCCTATTGGTGAGTACTACCCCTGGCCAATACAGAAGCCAAGGTCTCACTCACTGTGTGACACACGCTGCCCGAGGGTGCCCAAGTTAGAGAGGATGAAGAAATGACCTTTGAGTGGATAGATGGCATCACCTATACCGTTCCCACAACCCTCCTAAGGTTGAGAATGCCCCTAGGTGAAACAGACCACATAATAACACAGTGCTGCCTAGGAGTGGTGAAGAGAATCCATGAATCTTACATCATCCTAGGCCAGGACCTCTTGAAGGGTCATCTTCCTTGGACACAAATCCCCCTGCCACAGAAATTAGATCTGTACCACATGCTCAATGGGCCCAGGCCTGAAAGAGAGCCAGGGTTGACACCAGCATCACCTCCTCCTCCAGCAGACAAGCTAGTGCTTTGCCCCGAGTTTGTGCCTCCACCTGACCTGTGTAGGGCTTCGTTTCCGTCAGTTGTTGAGCCCACGAAGTCCTCCTTGAGGTCCCTTAGCTCCTTCATCACAGTGGCCTTGATCTCTTCTGCAGAGGCAAAATGGGCTCCTTTGAGCACAGTCTTCAGCATGAGGAAGAGTCAGAAGTCGCATGGTGCGAGATCTGGGGAATAAGGAGGGCAGTTGAGAACTGCGATCTGTTCGTTGGCCTAGAACTGCCTCACAATGAGGGCCGTTTGCACAGGAGCACTGTCGTGGTGAAGCAGCCACAAATTGCCTCTCCACAGAGCCCTTCTGCTGCACCACACCTGGCCATGGAGGCGACTGAGGACCTGCTGGTAGAAGTGCTGCTCGACTTTCTGACCCTGAGGTACGAACTCATGATGGACCACTCCTGTCTGGTCAAAGAACGTGATCAGCATGTCCTTGATCTTTGATTTGGACATGCAAGCCTTCTAGGGTCTGGGTGAAGTTGGGGGTCTCTCACTGCAGGCTCGGTCTTTTGGTTTCTGGGTCGTACTGGAAGACCCAGGTCTTGTCTCCAGTGATGACCCAGCCAAGGAACTCTGGATCATCCCCAGTCAACTCCAGTAAGTCTCAACAGACTTTGACCCGGTTCTCCTTCTGGTTGTCTGACAAAAGCTTGGGCATATATTTATAACTACATATATACATATATATATATATATATATATATATATATATATATATATATATATATATATATATATATATATATATATATACATATATACATATATATATACATATATACATATATATATATACATATATACATATATATATATATATATATACATATATACATATATATACATATATACATATATATACATATATATACATATATATACATATATACATACATATATACATATATATATATATATATATATATATATATATATATATATATATATATATATATATATATATATATATATATATATATATACATAGTATGTATATATATATATATGTATATATATATATATATATATATATATATATTTTTTTTTTTTTTTTTTTTTTTTTTTTTTTTTCACAATGTGTACCAAGCACACAATCACAGATTTCAAAACTTTACCTCACTTCAGCCAGATACCTGAACTTTCATAACAATAAAAATAATGACTGAGTACTCTAAAGGTAACAGTGATCGCTTCAAAAGCTCACTAATCACATGAAAAATCAAAATTAGTTTATCAAAACAAGTGTGAGGTATCAACAATTAAACAAGAAATATACTAGTGTAAAAGGGCATCCCTCCATCAAACAACTTTAACGGTTTCCCTGGTCTTAATTCACATCAGTAAAACTAAAGGAACAAAACAAGTTTATCATTTTGCCTTATGCACACAATTAATCCTATTCACTGGTCGTCAATAAATGAAATACTGTTTTTTAAAAACATTAAATACAAAAATTTGGTTTTAAATCCAGAATTTATAATTAGAATTTACAATCTGAAAAATTTACTATTACTTGAAAACACAAAAACTAATTAATTCTTGAATTAATTTATTAAACAAAACTAAATAAAACATTAATTTATAAAGAAATTAGATTAATCAAGGAAATTCAAAACTTGAAAAGAAAATCTTAATAGATGAAAATTAAATCAAGTATGCAATGTTAAATTATCAAGAAATATTTGAAATGCTAAGTAAATAAATGTTAAATCTAAAATGTGAAAATAATCAAGAGATTGCAGATACAAGAACACAAAAATACACAACAGATTTATCAATGATATTTCACTAAAGCAAAATTTTCCTAATATACCTTATTATACCATAGTAATAATAAGTAACATTCACTTTACCTTACGCAAGCTTGTGAAAACCTTTGCAAAATCCACAAAACACTTTTTGTCAGGTGCCATTACAGTTTTCCCGATATCAGATCTCAAAAGCTAAGATTAACACCAGTGACCACACAAATATTCTACGCTAACTTCTCTCTTTTGAAGAACGAGAGAGGGGGAGAGAGAGAGGGAACCAACTTTAACAGTCTCTAAAATCAGAATGAACAAAATTTAGGGTTCCAGTTGGAAAATGAAACCACCAGGCGACGCCAGAACAATACATGATCAGAGCAATGCAATCTTACAAAACTCAACGTAATCAATTCAGATACGTGCATTTGCTCTCAAAAAGGCACAGACGATTCGAGCAGAAAATCATATGGGACGAAGCCTTCAATGAAATCTCAACACGATCCAAACAGACAGCACACTTTCAAAACAAAGACGAAGAACTAAAGTTGGTTTTCAGAACAGTACATGAAACATTGTGAAATAATTTGTCTTTTCTCGCATGGGACAAAGCTTCCCACAACTCGATTGCTATTCCCATGCTAGTTAACTTGTTATCTTCATGACAACAACTGAACAAAAACACAACATCATGAGTACAGAACACTAGTTGCTATGGGACAAAATGTGGGTCACATACTACGTTATTATTAAAACGTATTACCAGTTTTAAATTATGCTGTTAAGTTACCTAAATCACTACCACTTTTGAGATCTGACATTACACTACATATGGTATTTCAACAATTATTATTATTACACATAATACATGATAAATAGAAGAATAAATATATCAAAACTATGAGGGGATATACAAATAATGTGGCAACATCATGAAAAAATATAAATATAAATATGTATATATATTTATATATATATTTATTTATTTATATATATATATATATATATATATATATATATATATATATATATATATATAATATATATATATATAATATACACATTATGTTTTATATAATTTACTTACTCATGATTAACGTAAAATATTGAAATCTTTATCAAGTAAATTTTCAGAAACTTCATGTGACAAAGATTTAGGTTACTAAATATACAAGGGTGCCGTTAACAAGAAAATTAGAGTAATATAAAGCATTTGTCTGCTGAATCCTTGGTTTGGTAGACATTCGCACTCGACTGAAGGTGCGAGATGTCAACTTGAGCAGGGAGTTGTTATATGTATCCATGCATTCCAGCCACCAAAATGCTTAATTTAAAGCTGGAAAATACAACAGTGCATTTTGGCATTGCCTGGCAAGGAAGGGCGAAAGAAATATTGGCCACTCCCTTAGTCTGTTAATTGCACTCTGTATATCCCTTTCAACTTTCTCTTCTCAAACATGTGACGCTGCCGGGAACTTTGTTTTCAGACGCAAGGTTGTGAAGACCTAAGACTGGCAAGAGGCAGAATAGCGCCATAGAGGCAGATCAAGAGAAAGGACAGCTGGCATGAACACCTTGATTGTGAGTCATAAATGATGCACGCTCATAGGGAAACGAGACCAGCCCCATCCACCTGTGGGTGACCTCATAATCCCTGACCGAAGTCATATGAGGGCCTCACCGAAGGAACAAGCGAGAGAGACATTGCTGGACGCAAGTGAGACACACCTCCCCCTTCCATTTCCGCCTCCTTAAGAGAGCCATGACCTACCATGTGATCCTATCTTGTAGGGACCTTTAGCATTGTTACCAATGAAGTCCTTAGCACTTCCTCCTCCGCCATTGCCCTCGCTGAAGCCACCTCTTCTACAAGGTAAAGTGATCTGTTGCAAAGGCTCTTTCAGTCAGTCACACTGCTTTAAGTCTTGTACTAAACTTCCCATTTCCATTTCTAAGTGCCAGTATTTCCATATCAACCTTTCCTTGTAAGGGCAGCGTTACATAAATGCCTGTGTTTAAATAATTACATAAAATCGTGTATTCAATGCTTCTTGGCACCCTCTGTGCTCGCCTTGTCCTATGCATATTTTACTGCGTCCTTACTGGCTTTTAATTCGTGAATCTCTCCGTTTCCAGAGGGTTTGTTAGCCGTGGAAATCTCTCTTGACTGTGCCTTGTATCAGCATCGTCACATCGACGGATATACCTTCAAGTTTTCCCAGTTATAATTAACCTCTCAGGCCTTGCTTGTCTCATTAGCCCATTTCGTCTTCTGACAGTTCATTTCATGTGAATGCACATAATTTTAAATTTACCTTAACGTGTTTATTTACAAATACCTTGTGAGTAGAGCCATCAGCTCAGATAAATTCCCCCCTTTTTCTTCGTTATTTTACCATTTCCTGAATCAACAGCAGTCAGATTATATAAAAAAAACTAGAGGTAAGTAGCGAAATAATTCATTTAGAGTCTATAACTGGCTCATGGGCTAAATCATATAATATATATATATATATATATATATATATATATATATATATATATATATATATATATATATATATATATATATATATATATATATATATATATATACATAAATATATATATATATATACATATATATATATACATAAATATATACATAAATATATACATATATATATACATATATATATATACATATATATATATATATATATATATATATATATATATATATATATATATATATATATATATATGCAAACAACAAAGGTCGCTCCCACCAGCATTTTACTCTCAACATGTGTAAATTGTTCAAAAGTTTGAAAATGCCACAGCTATAATACTTGGAGGTACTGAGTTTATTTTCCTTAAGATGATTCTTGGGAACTGTAAGATACAGTTTTCAGAAAAAATGCTAAAATAAGCAAAATAAAAAATTAATTTTCTTAAACGGGTGGCCGGGTAAGAGAGGGAAAAATAAAAATCTTCTGAAATTTCATTCCAGAGAAATTCCATTCCAGAGAAAAACAAGTCTTTCCGACCACATGATAAAATAATGAAAACGACAAAACTGAAAATATAAGAATTTTTTGATGATTCATGAAAAGCCCATAAGATCTACTGTACATATGAAACCGAAAATGACTCGAGAAAATATTTTGCAACTATGGCTTTCTGTCTGAGCACCTAGTGTTATATGAACAGTAAGAGATAAGATGGGAGGCAAAAAGATGTAAAATTAATGTTTAACACCGAAAGAGGTTTATCATAAACATTATTTTGATGAATATTAATTGGGTTGTGATGATATCCAGGAAATTGAAGAAAAGTGAAAGCCATACTCATACGCATGTATATATATAAAATTTGTGTGTGAGTGTGAGTGTGTGTGTGTGTGTGTGTGTGTGTGTGTGTGTGTGTGTGTGCGCGCTCGCGCATATATCAAAAAGCAACAAAAAGCTATAATAGCGTTAAAGTAAACGAAATAACGTCATTATTATTACAATAATAATAATAACAAAACCTTAGGAATACCTTACACTTTGGGAATACTTTAAGAATAGAGTAATACACAAAGAAACATAAAAAACATAAAAAACGACCTAATAATAAAATACCTTGAAAAGAAATGTTGGATTCATGAAAAAATAAATTCATAATAATCTACTAACACTTACCAAATTGAAGACTCTGCAGAACTTCTGAAAAGCAAAAAAGCAAAATTTTAGATTTTTATTGATATTGACATAAAATTTCATCATTGATATCACTGTAGGTCACTGCGTCATCATTGTAACTTTTTGTAATTCTCCCTGTTAAAAGAAATTCCATAAGAAGGCTGGCGTCGTTTTAGTATTCCTTATCAAAGAGTGAGTTTGCCTAGCGAGCAACCATTCTTCATGTAATTCTTGGGTCACAAAGTTGGGTCTTGGAAAGTTTTTTCTTTATCTAAGGTTAATGTGCTTATTTTTTTATTTTGATATCATCAAAATCGTATTCAGATTTGAATTACGTCAGATTTTTTCCTTTATTGTTCATTCTATTTGGATGATATAATTTGGATGTTAAAAGTGATCTTTACGTTACTCAGCTTCTGCTGTTGTGCCAAATGCCCCATCGCACAGCAAACAAAAATGACCATTCACTACAGGCAATACACTCAATTCCTTTAAATTTTCCTCGCATGAATTTCCCGAAGGCCATAAAGAACTATAAATTTACTTTTGATTTTGGCATATATAAACATTAAAAAATCCTGAGGCTATGGAATTTCTCGTTCTCAGTTACTACTTATTCTTCGAGCCATTTCTTTAGGGAGCTTGCAACCACGTCGAATCCACGCCCACCCAGAGTTTCGTCTCATACAAACAAGCTCCCCTTTTGTACATCAATATCGAATATGCAGTAATTCTAAACGCAAAGCTTACGTTTACGCTCAGTAACGGCAACCCTGATCTTCGGCAAGGTAGTCTTGGTTGCAGATCCAATGCAATGGACCTGATGCCTTGTGGGTCCTCGCGTTTACCCACGTCTGCTAACAGTCTGGGCAGCCGTTATGAAGACTTAGCCTTTGCTTAACGCTCCTCTTGCAGGTACTTTAGCCCATCAGTAGAATTATTCCCCCCCCCCTCTTCTTTAGTCTGCTTACCCGCAATTTGTGTAGCCATTTTCTCACTGTTTGAGTACGTGTCCTGCGTGGGGAGTTTAAACAAAATGTATTCCTTGGCGAATAAATTGGTGTAAAACAGTTCTGACACCTGTTCTTCATCTGGATGCCCTTCCCACATCCATTCAACATGTCAGGTACACACCGTCCGTGGTATCTCCAACCTCCAAGTACCTCTGGTGTGGTGCCTTGATGCGCGAATACTGGCTTGCAATGACATGTACAATGCGGTAAGAGGCGATGGGACATTAAGACGACAATGAAATCCGATCGCGTGTGAAAAGCAGAGGTAAATGGTGCAATGAGAATCGGGGCGACTGATGCGCTGTTGACGACTTTTGTGTGTAGCCAAATGAGGCAGGTCATGGTACGAAAGCTTTTCTAGTAAGGGAGGGGGAAAAGGAGTTGATGCGACTGCTGTCCACCCGTCATCCTTGATTCATCAGCCAAGAGGATGAACGTGGCATTGTCTATTGTTTCCCGACTAATTAACTCCAGTTTGGGAATACATACACACGCACAAGTACAATATGAACTATACATACACTTTCACAAGTATAATATAAAATATACATACACGTAAATCTTTAATAGCTGCAAAATGCCAAACTAAACCTGAAGAATAAATCAACGGGAACAAAGTTCTTTAAATTCTTTAAATGACAGTAATATCCATAAACCATCACGACAATAAACGTCACATAGCAACAAACTCACATCATAATTTATAGCCTTGTTGCAGTTGAACGATAAATATTTTAATCATGAGCCTCTGAGAATAGAGGGGGAAAATGTCGCTTTCAGGTGTCGTGGGGTGTTGAAAAATCCCATTTTACGTCAGGAAGGGTGATTTAATATATATATATATACATATATATATATATATATATATATATATATATATATATATATATATATATATATATATATATATATATATTATATATATATATATATATATATATATATATATATATATATATATATATATATATATATATATATATATATATATGTATATATATATATATATATATTATATATATATATATATATATATATATATATATATATATATATATTATAATATATATATATATATATATATATATATATATATATATATATATATATATATATATATATATATATATATATATATGTATATACATGTATGTATATATATATATATATATATATATATATATATATATATATATATATATATATATATATATATATATATATATATATGTGAATGTATGGCATTATTTGTATGTCATAATTTTTTATATATATTTAATATAGTATATATATATATATATATACAATATATATATATATACTGATTACGTTTATTTATATTTACTATTTTATATATATCCACCAATTCCTACTGGAATCAATGGCATTTTTTTGCAGAGACGACTTTTTTTTTTCTAGATTTTGAATCAGTCTATGCGTACTACTTTTTCTCGTCTCGCAACCTTCTCAGGAATAAGGTAAACTGATTCACGTTTCTTTACATTTACTGATTTTAGTCGGCGGACCGTTTCTCCACCTCTCGGCGGCGTCTTCAGGACTAGATTACTGAATGACATTGTTTTTATTACAGCCCTAGGAGAACTGTTTAGGCTAGTGGTCTGGTAAAACTAAAAATATGACGTCACTAGAGTGACGAACTCATTTTCTATTGGTCGCCATATCTCATTCTGTTGTTCGCAGTCTACAGTGTGCGGGAGGAAGCACATTACTGGTGCTATGTAGGACACGCCCAATGCCATGGCGAACAGTAGAGGGCGTGAGCAAGGGCGTGATTTTTGTCTTTGGCTGATAGTTTTCTTCTGTTCCATTGTTGGTATTTTCTATTGCATTCTTTCCTTCCTTTTTCGCAAAATCCGCATTCTCACATATCGAGTCCAGGATTACATTCTTCCTATGTCCTTTTAGTGCATACCTCCACATTATTCTCCCTTCTACATAAAAAAAAATGTGTCTGAAACAGTGTCATCATCTCTAAACACTTCAATACATCACACCACGATCCATTTATTTATTCCTTCTCTTTACGTGAATACGAACCCTCATGATACCCCCATAAAACTCAACCTTAGATACTTCCTATTCATATCCTCCTTAAGCGTATACCTCTCTTGTCTGTAATCTGTAATTATAATTCGTTTACGTACTTTTTTTTATCTTTACTGCTCAGTAAACAAAACTAAATCTATTCACGTGTATAGTACAGTAGGTTTCTGATGCGGAAGGTAGAATAAATAGTTTTTCGCTTCAGTAAAGAACGTCGTGGCCTAACTACTTTATAAGATGTCGCCAAGTCCGTTGATGACAGCCTACTTGACGATCTCGTGTTTTTTTTTTTTTTAAGTTTCCTGAGGCGAAAATAGGGCTTGACTATAATCCTCTTATTTAAAATTAGGTCGCCTAATTATAAATTTAAAAGCCTTTCTATTATCATAGTCCCCTAAGAACCGGAAGTGGAAATTCTACGTGTAAAAGCTCTTTCGTTTTTATTACGTCAACAATATCAAGAAAGCGACAAAACCCTTTAACAAAGGGATAGTAAGATTACTCTCTAAAACCCTCCCGCCCCCGTCCTCTCTCTCTCTCTCTCTCTCTCTCTCTCTCTCTCTCTCTCTCTCTCTCTCTCTCTCCTCATGATCAAATTCCGTGGTTATCCTCTATTTAGTTAGAATACCCTCTACCACTGTATTCTTACACAGCCTACACACACACACACCCTGATAGGACATGGTGTTCATGAACAAGAACACAAGAGATATGGTCTTAGATAGCAGAAGATGAAAGATAAGAATGGGTAGTCAGAAGACTGAGCATTTGTTAAAGTGCCCTTTTTTTTTTTTTTTTGCAGAAATTAAATTTGTATAAATACAATGGAACCACCAGGATAAGAGATAAAGGAAATTGTTCAGCGAATACTAGTTCGAGTAAACTCCCCATTCCCCATAAAAGGAAATGAGTTTTTGATAAAATAATGCTTGACTGTTTTTTTTAAGATGTTTTAACCCTAATTAATAAATATAAACAATTAAGAGAAGAAAATCTATTCCCTGATTCTCTCTCTATATACTAAATTTACTGTACTTAATCATTTTATGTATAATTACCGCCGTACGAACTTAGAAACTAAATTGTTCGATTCCAGTGTGGTGCTGCAAGAGCAATACATCAAATTGCCGAATGCTAATTGACAGGGATGTCTGTCATCTTGATGTGACGGCCTTCCAAGTTTAGACTGACATACATGTATTTCCATTTCCATTATTTGTTAAACATTTTTACCTGTTTACTACTATTCAAAATAGCTATGTGGTTAAAATAACAGTTTATAAATAAAAGCGTTATACATGACCAATAGGGGAAAGGAATTGCAGAACTGACGATTAAACTGTATAGGAGAAAAAAGGAAAACCATGATAATGAAACAAACTGAAATGAGACTCATGTTAGCCTAGTCCAGGGATTCTTAAACTGGGGGCAAGCAGAGTTGCCAGATGGTGCCTATTATTTTTTTAATTTGTGATGTTAATTACAAAATTGCCAAAAACGTTATCACTGCTTCCATATATTTTCTAGTTATTATCTCAAAACATGCCAAAAATTCAAAATATAAGACAATTTTAATTTCAAATTTTGTTTATGAATTGCCTTTTATTGCTATGATAAGTATAATAGCTTACAAATAGACAACATATTGTTTATAGATTATAGTTGGCAGAAATTTCAGGGGCAAGGGGCGTGGGATCTATACATAATGCAGAGGGGGGGCGCAAGCCAAAAAAGTTTAAGAACCACTGGCCTAGTCCATAAAAACATTATGGCATTTGCACTCGGTATGCGCTAATCCAGTTTTCAAGATTCAGCTAAATGAATAGGGGATCATTTCAGAATACCGTTAAGTGAACTAAACTCGAATGAAACTGTGTTGATACTGAACCGCACAGAAGAAAAGGCAAGTAAAAAGTAAGTATACCTTAGTTTTACCAGACCACTGAGCTGATTAACAGCTCTCCTAGGGCTGGCCCGAAGGATTAGACTTATATTACGTGGCTAAGAACCAATTGGTCACTTATCAACGGGACCTACAGCTTATTGTGGAATCCGCACCACATTATAGCGAGAAATGAATTTCTATCACCAGAAATAAATTTCTCTAACTCTTCATCAGCCGGCCGGGGAATCGAACTCCGGTCCAGCGAGTCCAGTCCACAGCTCTACCGACTCATCCAACGAAGAGCTTAGAAAAGGCAAGACTTGGAATTAACTGCATGTGTGGTGCTACAAGGTGGATAGCATAGTCTGGAAGATGCGAATGTAAATGATGATCTTCATAAAGAAAAAATTCTGTAAGGCATTTGCAACCCTAACTGAAACGTAACAGAGACGACTACTAAAATCTGAATTCATTAGTTTTAATGGAACTCGAGTTTTTAATCAAGAATTTAACAAGTGATTCAGTTGCTGAAGGTCAAACTGGTGAACAACATAGAAAACATGGTAAAATAAAAGTAGTAAAATATTTTCTCAATTTAATCAGCTTCCCAAAGATTTTGATAAGACTGGGGATATAATTTTTGCGCAACTGAAGGAAGATGGACCGCATGGGTTTCTAAGAAAGGAATTTGCAGTCAAAAAAAATGCCTCAAATTTCACATCAGCTGCATGTAGTTGAAGAAATGCAAAGATCTGGACAGGGGTTGGGGTTCCGGTGTTCTAAACCTATAAACAATCACTCTCCGGTGTCCAGTTACAATCCATATAATCTGCAGCGTGCATTATTTCTATAATTGGGATGCTACTAAAGCAACATCTGTGCAAGCAATCAGCTTATTTCCCAGGCAAGGCCACTTGTCATACGTATATAACATCCCCAACTCAAAGATACAAAGTCTGAAAAGTAGGACCTCGTGATTAATACAATCAAAAGCAGCACTAAGGTGGATATCAGCCGAACGAACGTCAAGGGATTCTTGCAAAATGCAGGACGCTGCAAGAATAGTGTTAAATTATCCACACCCTAGCAAAAGCTAACCATACACTATGAAACAGACGAATATTTTCAGCACAGACATCCGGGAGTTTTCTCAACCGACGTTTAAAAACTAGATTTGAGAGTCAAAGACGGTGGGCAGTAATCAGTTGGGCTACAGCTACTAAAACCACATTTACCTAATAGAGTAACCTTATCTACTCTATAACAAATGCAAAATGAATCACTTCAGATTGATAACTAAAAATAACAAAATACTTACATGGTATTAAACCCATTTTTACAAAACACAAAGGATGAACACCATTTGCGTCTACAATGGGTTACAGGAAGTGGTTGGATATGCTGGGCATAAATTGCTAGTTCTCCAAAATTTGCGAAAAGGACACTTCTAGTCAACTTATATAAAATAGCATACATCAAGGGAGCTAAGCAGTCTGCAGTCTTCACAAAAAAGTCAATATTCTTAATTTCAAAAGTCCAAAATGATAAACTATTTTGATTAGCAGCCAGGAATCAAGGTTGGTTGAGACATGATGAGCTTTCATTACTCTTTATTCTAACCACATCAGCCATGGCTGCCTTTTCCTTTGAAGGGAGCGAGTGACATAGGCTTAGTTTAACCACGGGAAAACTGTTGAATCTATGCCAAAAATATATAGATTTTAGAGTAACTTGCCGTTTATGAGAACTACCCACCCTGCCGTGCTATGCCAAAAAATATAGATTTTGTAAAACCGTTTACTTGTTTCTGTTTATGGAAGCGTTATATTCATTTTCCGATGAATGATTCTCATCCTAAAGCACAGTTCTAATTGGGTATAATTCAAAGTCGAATCAAATCTTATTTTCCAAGGGTAAGCTTCCTGTGACTCCAGAGAAGCAAGACTACAATGGTCATTTAACAAGTTTTTGTCTTTAATAAAGTAGTTCAACAGCAAAGGAATTCACTTAACAATTATGTTGGCAACTTCCATTTAAAAATAAAAATATGCTCACCAACTTCCTACAACTACCACCAATTCAAATGTGAAATGCCATTCAAATTTGCTTGAGATTTTCTGTAACCATCCGACAGCATTGCGTTTAAGCGGTATTGTTGTTTCACTGGATTTTTGAATGATGAAACCTAGTTTAATATATCATTATACCTACACTTTCCTTGTATTCCATTCAGCGTTTAGCATTGCTGTGGTCAAGATGAAGTCTGTACTTTTAATGATTTAATTGTTTTACAAGAACAGAAAGACTCCTGTAACGTCTGCACGTAACTCTTAATGTTGCCTTTTACAATTAGGTTACCTGTGGTAACAGCTCGAGTTTTATGAATGTTGAGAGAAAAACAATTATCGACATTGCCATACGGACTACTTGATCCCTAAAACAAAGATTTACAACCTTTGGGTCACGTTCTCAACCCTGTGGTGTTAAGTTAGATTGAGAAATGCTAGTTCACTATGTATCCCTGTTCAAATATCGGGTTTCTGGTGTGTTTTCATGAATTTTGAGCTATTTTTTTACTGTTTTTCTTTGCTGGAAATCCATAGTTTATCATTAACAGGTGTATCGCATAACTCAGAAACTAAGAATTTTCAAGAAAAATCGCCATGAAGTTTATTTAAAAAACATGAAAATATGTAACGAAGATATGTCAACTAATTTTTCATCCAAGGCCCTATTGTATACATTTACCAAACTACTAAGGGATTCAGAGCCGATGAAACACGGTTTTTCAGCAACACCTTTTTATCAAGGCATCGGATAAAGGTGAAAGTTGGCAAGTGTACAGTATGTTCTATAACCCTACCTAATTTTTGCAAGTATTATTTGACACCTAAGTTCGATAGTTTTGATTTTATAGAGTAAAATGAAGTCGCTGATGACGGAACCGAGAAAATCACAGACAAGGATCCTAAAACATTTCGTGACGTAAATATAATATGACGCCATGAGGCTCCGCCCATCCACCAGGTAGGTACTGTAGTACGTCACTAACAGGTGAATGGATAACTTACACAGTCTAGGCTTCAACAAATTAGATGATGGCCAGCAGGATATGGAATTGTCCCCGTGGTTGCAAGACTGCATTTGTGCTACGGCTTGCCACTTTGTATACAAGCAACAAGACCCGTGGCAAGATTTACTATAGCGTGAATAGGTAATTATTTCTACAGTGGGTAATAGTTACTTGGCAACCCCAGAAGTGTGGGCAGGAGTTGTTAGACACTCCCGTCATTTTAAGGAGTACTGGAAGTCGTACGATATCCATGAGAGCGTATAACCAGTCATCATTGACATCGCTAGCAACGATGAGGACGGGGATGATGACTCTTCCTCAAGAGTAATGATGAAGACAGTTGTAAATAAATTACGTAGTGTTAGACGTTTTGTTTGTACATCTAAAACATATAACAATGATTATAACAATATGTTCCTCATTGAAACAGATTTCAATATATTTTCCTTTCCATGCATATTAATATAAATCGTGTTACATTTCATTGATATTAAGTAGGTAAGTAATAGCTTGCCCTCAAAATCTTGACTCCTACCATTACCTTTTATTTGCAGCGAGTGTACGAGCGCTGTTTAGGGTGCTGTATGATATAAATGAAAAAAACATATTTCATTTATATCATTTATTTCAGTTAATGTAACCATTAACTGAAATAAAACAATGTCGTGACCTTTACACCTTTAACAATTGAGGGAAATGAGGTATCATTGCTTTTCATTTGAATTCTACTTCTAGTGACCGCTCCAAACTTGCTGCAAATAGAAGGCTATATATAGTGCCGAAACCTGAGGTAAAATAAAACGGTTTGTCTTTTTGTATTCCCGCCCTGAATAGATGCAGATCTCACAAATGAGCTATAGATGGTTCATTATGTGGATGAATTACATACAATGAATTATTTGTAAAGTAGAAACAATACGAATATCCAAAAAATGGAAGAATTCCAAGCTAACAACTTAGTCCCAACAACTGCTGTGAAGTTGCAATGAAACCACAAAAAAAAAAATAATAATAATAATTGCGAATGATAATGCAATCAAGGGGACGATGACAAATCCTGCTCGCCATTACTGATGTCGCTGAAGCCTAGGATGGGTACTAATATCAATCGGTGAACATAACATCGGGAAGTGGGCAGAGCCACAGTGAAGGGACGTTTTCCCCATATGTAAACTTCTCTTCACCATGGGTGAAGCCTCATGACGTCATAGGTTAACGTCATTAGTGTGTTCAAAGCCCTTACCTGTGATGGTGATGGCTCTGGCATAGGAAACCCACTTTTACGCTGATAAGTACCAGAACTACTGAACTTAGGTACTAAATAACACTTGCAAAAATTAGGTAGGGTTATAAAATATACATTTGCCAACTTTCACCTTTATCCGATGCTTTGA
>NC_089788.1:19206659-19219159 GCF_040412425.1 Macrobrachium rosenbergii | reverse complement strand
GCCACATTTTCAAACAGAAACTTACAAGCACTAGCTTAGGTAGTTCTTATTTGCACAATATCACTTTGGTGGTGTGGAGTAGTGTTTGTTCTGTGAGGGGCGAAGACCCACCAACCAGGTGAGGGTATGGCACACTTGATTGGTTTATGGTTAAGACAAGGTTAGGCTAGTATGTATCCCTGTTGAAATGTGCCTTTGATCTGCTTTCAAGTTGGCCTTGACCTGGAAAAATAGTTCATTGCTTTGAAAGCTTAACTATCACAATCTGGTTTAGCTGCCAACTTTGGCAGACAGTCATCAAGGCCCCCTGGGCTCGTGCATATTTGTCACTAGAGTCAGCTGTTACTAGTTATCCATCTGCATGCCTGGTCAAAACAAATCAATTTCTAAGACTGAAGTCAATCTCTCTCCAGACTCTTGTCTCTCCTCGGTTTTTGCAGAAATAAAATGGTGATTAACATACTCAATATAGCTATGCTCTATTACTGAAAAGAAGCCACTAACGGACTAAATACAGGGCTTAAGTTCTGGCATCACTCTCCCTTGAGTACTCAAGGTCATCATCCCGTCATCATCCCCTGGCCCATAGTACTGTAATCACATAAACCCCTGGTGAGTAATGGAATCAATATAGCCATGCCTACCACCACAAAAGGCCTTTCTTAGACTAAGTATAGCCCTAAGTTGTCTTTCATTAACCCAGGTTTTCCTCCATTACCCAGCAATGTATCACATAAGAACCTTGACGAATAATGGACTCGATGGGGGCCTTGGTTTACTGCAAACAAAACGGGTAATGGACTAATGACGGTGCCCCAGTTTTGGATTCGTCCCCAAAGGACATACAGATGAGCCTTTAGAATAAAATTTCTTATATCTATACACAATGGATGTATATGGATGAACAATCAGACAACTAAGGTATCAACCTCCGCCTACTTCAAGTCCCTATGTAATGACTCCCACCATACAGGGCCCCCAGCCTCATCCTTGCCCTCACGAAAAAAGCACTAAAGCTTCAACTCCAAGGACTCTAATCCTATGATAAAAACGATTTCCTTTTTTTGTGTGGATAGACATCACTTGAGCAAATTTTTCTGAATCCACAACCAAGCTTAAGAGTTTTATATTGTGAAGGGGTGTGTGTGATGCTTTTAATTTGTGGCAGAAATCTTTTGGATGTTTTATGTGACTGGGAAAAATGTGCCTAAAAATAAGGGGAGCAGGCCCACTATCCTCTTAGAAATTTTATAATTGAAAGCTTTAGCACGTGAAATGTGCTGTCTGAATGGTAGGTTATTGTTGTAAGTTTTAAGGAGGACATAAAAGCAAGGTAGTTTTGGATTAATTACTGTAAATTTCTTCAGAAATTCAATATTTTTTGTCCGTGCCAATTGATCTTACTTTTCTGAAAAATTCCATTAGAACATTTTGGAGGGGATTTCTTGTTAATTTTTCTTAGTGGTTGTACTACTGAGGAGCTAGTTGACTTCTAAGGGGTTAGAAGGCCTCCTCTCCTCAATCTGAGGCACATTCTCCCAGTCACATAGAACATTCTGAAAATTTCTGCCACAAATTCACAGCATCACATATACCCCTTCACAAAATAAAATTCTAAAGCCGGGATGTGGATTCCTTATTCACAAAAGTACCTATAAATGATGTCCTACAGCTTTTGAGCGAAAAATTAGTGCCCTATGTAAATCATTTTTCACTAGTCCTGGATAAAATAATAAAATTAGTTGAATTGTGTGTATCAAACAACGTCTTTTCGTTCGGGGATTCTCTATACAAACAAAAATTTATGTGCAGCATGGGCAGCCCTTTAAGTCCAACATTAGCTAATCAATCTATCTTCTTCTTTTAACGTGCTTTTTTCCCATTTTTGTATGGGGTAAGCACGATGCCTTCTTAAAGGACTTTTGAAGACCTGTGGTCTCGATCGGCTGCCCTGCCTGACATCGCTTAGACGCCGGTAGCGTATGTTTCATGTATCATACCCGACCCAACGCCCTTTCTTCCCAGCAACGAGAAGTTATTGCGCGGGTATGAGTTCGAGACGTGTGAGATGTTTGTTATGTTTTTAGAAGGTGTTGTAGTGGCTTTGTTTTGTGTGTATTTAGCCTGTAACATCCATTTGCTTTTTAAGCAAACCTATCCGTTGATTACATATATAATCCCGGGATGTCTACACGGATAGCAAAGTGTCTGCCTCTCTGATCAGTCGGCTGCGGATTTGAACCCGCGCCACAGACCTCTACGAAGTCCGAAGCTGCTGCTGTAACCGACTGAGCTATCGAGACTCCTCCAGTATTAGCTAATCTATGTAGGAAATATTTCAGACTACAATAAACGCCATAACACCCAAAGGTATGATGTGGTTGAGATATGCATATGATATTCTAGCATGCATAAATAGTTCTTATAAGATTTTGTCTTGTCTGTATTTGGCTTCGATGGCCGCTGGGAAAGGTTGATGTATGTATGTATGCATGTTTATAAAGTGTATGAATGTACATGTGTTCTCACCAGAATTTCACACCTCTTATATAACCTCGATTGTTCATACAAGGACAATATAAATACATACTGTGTAAGATTATTGTAAGATTTCCACATAACTGCTAATCAAGACCTATCCATATAATTAACATTGTTTTAATCAAAGTAAATAAGAAACTCGTCCACTGCTTATCGAAATAAAAAGGGAACCTTCCATCGTAGTAATAGTCTGAATCAACATGCCTGCTTCAGGTAAAGTTGTTGGTATTTCAGATTTTTGAAGTCTGCAAGAACTAACTCGGTCAAAAGACTTTTCCCTGAAATGAAATTTAACGAGACGTGAAATCCCTATCCCGTTTAGGAAGAAAGGAAAATGATATCGTTAAAGAGCAGTAGGGTTTTTTAAAGCAAATACTGATATGAAGAAAATTTTTCAAGAGCTATTTCATTATTATTAGTTCATTATACTGGAATATGGTCACAAAGGCTGAACAACTAGTCGCTCGTATTAGGTGAAACGCAGGCTGGATAATTACTTTAGAAGTGACCTTAAGTATCTTTGCCGAATGATCGATTTCAGAACGTTTGTGGTCAGGTTGCAAGATATGGTTAGATACGATTCCATACTGGAAATTACAGAAGTTCCGTATCTAGATGAGATAATGATGTAAGGGAGTCTGAGATGCCCTGGACACGTCCTTTGTCCAACCCTTGGGGGATATCTATGATTTTATCAGCGTGATTCTCGTGGCACCAGAAAATTTGGGAAACCCAGACCCAATTGGATGAGAACTCTCGAGAAGGGAAGCTGGAGATGAGACAGATTTGTGTAAATAAAGCACAGGGGAAAACACTAAGTGGCGGAATTTCATAGAGGCCTTTTGCGTCATAGGGGTGGCGATGATGGTGATGGTAATGATGAATGACAATGATTGAGAAGAAATTTTTCCGTCTTTCTGGCTTCGAGCTTCACCGAATGACCTTTGATCAAGGTGAAAATGTCTGAGTGACCTTTAATGTGACATTGAACTTAATTATTGTTTAACCTGGGTCAAGGTAAAATGTGTATGACTTGATGCTGAAACAGTATCAGATTAGAACACAATACCTCAAATGCAAGAACGATAGATTTATTTATTACGTCCTTTTTACGCGGGTGAGATTATAATGGCATCATGCATACACTAACTAAGATTGTAAAAACACTGAAGAAATGCATTTCCATCCATTTAATCAATAACATATATTAATATGCCATTAATGTCGAACTTAAAATATATTACTTCGAATGGAGAGATTTCTTATTCGTCCGTCTGGTAGCATACCAGTTGTAATTTGTTTGTTTTAAAAAGATTGCCTTATTTATAAAAAAAATTTTCAAATATTTTTCCATATCGTTCTATGAGGTGCTGTCATGTGGTCAAACCCATGTAATGAGACATATATACCCTTCTTTAAACTTCAGAGAACTAACATATTTATATGTGTTTTATGAAAATATTTACCTTTACGTTTTGAAGATTCATGCTCGCGATTATTTAAAAATGGGAAATGTTGATCTCATTTTAAGAAAAGTAATCTTTTATACTTCCCGGTTTTAGTTTAAAAAGTCTCTTCCGTTGATTTAAAAATGGGAAATATAATATATAAGAACCCAAAAATCATTATTTATTGACAACCTGTAATATTCAACAGTATTTTTTCCTGTATCTGAAAGTAATTCCGATAAAAAGAATTATGTACCAAACAGTCATCGGAAAGCTGTCAACTAAATATTGGCAATTTTTCAATTCCATCCAGTTAAACAGCCTCATTCATCACCCTAGTGTTTCTGTCAAAGCAATACGAAATCCTGTTACAACAGAATATAACTGAACATGTCCATAAACGCAAAAGGTATCTGTGTGAATTCCTACAAGTTTTGGAATTATTGCAAAATCTATGCAAACATATAACGAAGGACGTAAAAAGAGAAATAATAAAAACATTACATTTACAAATTAATCTAGATACGAAGTTTTTCTATTGAGAATTCTGTTGACATTTCCAGAAACATAAAAAATTTAATAAAAAACTCTAATTCTCCACGCATGCGCACTATCTTGGACTCTTAAGAAGAAGCCTAAGCAGAAAGGGCACGCCCTGTAGGATGTAGTGCCGTCTGTGCATCTCACATGGTGCACTGTAGGCATTAATTAAGCTCTTTGCAGCCTTACTTGGGCCCATAGCTGCAACCCCTTTTAATCCCTTTGCTGTACGTCTGTTCATATATCCTTCCATCTTATTTTCCACCCTCTGCCAACAACTGTTTAAACATTTTCATTGCTGAATGACCCCATAGGTCATAGCGCTTATCCTTTGGCCTAAATTTCATATTCCATTTCCAATTCCAGTTGGGGCACGTTACCTGTTGTAGGACTGAACTAGGACTGAAAAATAGGCTATATATTTGACAAAAAGAAAAAAATCGTATTCTAGTTGAAGTTGTACATTGCGGAGAAAAGTACTTCTTCCGCCATTTCCCGACGTTCTGAACAAGTTTTGTTCTGTAAATGCTTACAATTGTTAGACCATTTCTGAGATAGCTTCTTTACCCTCCCCTTCCCCTGGGTCTGTAGTTAGCCAGAAAATCCTTTTTTATGGTAAGCACTTATTCATAACATGTGCAAATAAGTGATATACACTTTAGGACTCGAGGACAATAAGATGTTTCTTTTCTAATTTTAGTTAAACTATCTTCGAAGGCTACTTATTTTAGTGGATAACTAAAGAAAATAGACAAATCTCCTGTGAGGTGATCATAAAGGTTTTACGACAATAGTGACATGGCAGTTGACTAGTCCTTGAAAATATTTCACAACATTACTTTTATGTTTGTCCCTAACATTTTTTAGCAGTAATATTAAATTTCGTTTAACGATCCTTTAAAATGTATAAAAACGTTTTTTAGATAACAGATTTTTATCAGCCGATAAAGATGTCGGCTAGATCCCAGCTCATATAAAAACTCGTTAATTCTAAATTGGCCATTTCCATGTTAATACATTTCTCAGTACATTTTTATGCGTAAAATTCAAACCCTCATGAATTTATTTATGGTTAAAATTTCTATCTGACAGACATTATGTGACCTTTTCTCAACAAAAAAGGGAACAGGCAGAAAAATAATTTCACCGAAAATTAAATAACACTAAAACAGCCATTTTTTCAGTGAGACATGTATTGGTCTTCTTCCTTAAGGCAATGTATATACTATATTTATTCCCCTCCGAGTAATAACGATATTACACGAATGATCAAACTCATCATCTAGGATTGCCGAATCCTGAGCTATTCTCTTACCACTGGGGACTTTATTTATATGTATGCAGAGTGAAGGTCCCTTGGTCAAAGGTTCGGGATGGTACAGTACGTAACAGGCCTAGTGTGGGTACCTGCAAATTCGACGGTACCTTATACCACCGTCATTTTTGACGTTGTGGGTACATGAATGATAATAATGTTGTTAATCATCATAAAGAGTTAGGGCCGCTGGCTTTTTCAGTACAAGTGGTGGCTGTTGATAAATCTGAATTTTTTAAAATAAATAAACGCTTATTCACGCGCATCTGCGTTCTGTAGAGACGTGGTGAAGTTACGTATTAATTCAGAATGTTAAGCGCTTGCTGAATCCCATTTCAAGTTGTGAATGAAGTCGTGCACCAAACTGAAAAAAATGGAAATAAAGCTAATCCGCTTCATTTACAGTTGCATGTTGAATTACAAGTGAAAGATTACAGACTAATGCAGATAAAAATATGTAATTACTGACTGGAATACGCGCAGATTATGGCACGATTATAGCTTAATTAGTCTGAGAAATTATTTGCGTAATGTGAAATTACACTGAGTTTTTATTTTGTTATGATTCCGACTACGGGTAATTATTCAAAATCTACGTACGTATAGTCAGAATATCAGTTAGATAATACTGATCGAATAGTCACCCTCGTATTTACAAATATTTGTTATATATTTAAAAATCAAAATTTCGTTCATAAGGAACCCACTCGATTATCTCCGTAGCCTTTGAATTAAACTATATAAAGTTGGTATAAGATTTTGTTGAGCTTCATCCACGAGCTATTTTCAAATTTCCAGAGTTAATTATATAAGAACGTCAGCACTTTTGTAGGAAATTCTCTCTCTCTCTCTCTCTCTCTCTCTCTCTCTCTCTCTCTCTCTCTCTCTCTCTCTCTCTCTCTCCAAATAAAACTATTGCAAGGCTGAAAGAAGATATAACTACAGTTTTCATTAGCTGGTCATATATATATATATATATATATATATATATATATATATATATATATATATATATATATATATATATATATATATATATATATAGGTATGTGTGTATGTGCCAGCATAACTCTGGAATGCATTGAACAATGTCAACCAAACTTGGTATACATATGACTTACTATCCAGAAACAGCACTGTGGGGGTGGGAAGGGCTTCCCCGAAACGGGCTGGATGTGCTAGTAGACTTAATATCTTTATGAATTTATCATACCTAATTTCAGTATACATATTGCTTACCATCTGGAAAAGAATACTGTAGGGTTAAGACATCAATGACACCAAAGGGGGTCAGGGTTGGGGAGGGGGTGACGGGAGAGAGTAGAGGGGGTGTTAGGGAGATGAAAGAAGGAAAGAGACAAGGAGCGTTGGAGAGAGAAAGAGGGAAAGAGAAAAGGAGGGTTAGAGAGAGAGAGAGAGAGAGAGAGAGAGAGAGAGAGAGAGAGAGAGTATATCAGTTGTCATTCAGGGTTATCCCAGGCAGTGCCAGGTTGGTCAGCTAATACATACATACATACATACATACATACATACATACATACATACATACATACATACATACATACATACATACATACATACATATGTACATATATATTATATATACATATACATATATATACATATACATATGTTTAATACATTAACACAAGTATTTGTGAGGTTGGTTCAGCAGGAATAGCTTTTCAAGCCATTTGATTATCATCCGTATTCTATTTTAGCAGTTATTTATCGATTATGTTATTAGATTTTTTCAGTGCCTCTGCAGGTTAAATAAACTATTCATTAATTAACCATTAATTACACAGCCCCCTTCTTGTTTGTGAGCGTGAAGACGCTCTAAGGGTGGTGGAGAGATCTGATCCCCTTTGGTTATCCCACGGGCTATCCATACTGTCCACTTACACTGACTGCTAGAGGTGACCACCGTTGTTGTTCTTGATTGAGCTGGCCTTTTAAATGCCCTCACTGACCACGTGTCGGCGAAATTATTGAGGTTTGGCGGCAGCAGCCAAAAATTTTGTCATATCTCTGTATTTTTATGAAAATAAAGGAGGTTTGTACAGAAAATATGTGAAGTCAAATATGTTTTCGTTGTTAACTTTTATCTCGTTTGAGCAGCCTCTAACAAGGCAAAATTTTTAATCATAACAATGAGACTTTTGACACCACAGGAATTTCTTACTCACCTCACCCTAACTATCTTAGAAAGGTCAACGAACTACAGTAGTGCTTTGGCTGCCGAGCCAAAGGCAAGGGGAAACAACTCAGGCGAGCAACTAGAGGTGAGTGAGCTCTTTGGTCCAAAGATATGTGGCTCAATCTTATCCCATGCAACTTCACAAAGCAGGGACTGGGATAATCAATAGGATATTGTCAACTCTGGGGTGAACCTTAAGGTTTGCTCAGTGGAGGACACTAGCCTAAGTGTCTAAGAGTCACCCTGACTGCTTCCCCAATTTGGCCTGTATGGGCAAAAGTCTACAAGGTCCACTAACATCTATGAAAGGATGAACTGAGACCTCCACTAAAACTGAAGGAAATATGCTAGCCAACTCCATTTATGCTATGGCAATCATGTATGTCTAGGCCAATATCTAGACAGTTGAGAATTGAAGGTAATAAAGGTGGCTGAATGATCACTTTCATGCTGTACCATAGGAGCAGAACCAACTAGGATGGTCCTAACACCTGAATGCAGAGAGCAGCAACACACTGCCAGCTTCATCTTGCTCTACAACAGGCCATGCTCAGGTCACTATAGCCAAGAGAAGAGTACAGGCCAGCATGCACTGGGCCACACAAGCTCCAAGCCAGTTGAGCAGACTGGGTTGATTCCATGCACAGGGTTATGGCCATCCCTGCAATGGTCTGACAACCAATTCCGAGAATGTCTTTTGATCAACTGTGACAGCTTCTGTGGGATGACATGACAATAGTTCCAGGGAAGTGTGGATTGTACCCTGATCACTTCCGAGGAACTGAGATCATGAGGAAGATTGAGATTGGTTCTCCCTCTCTAGAATGCAGTATAGGTAACCAGGGGTGGCCAGAATTATGCACCAGTGTATGATTATGACCAGTGGCAAGCCTTAAGGTCTGCTTGATAGATGACACTATATGTCTAGGAGTCATCCTGGATGCTTCCCCAAGAGTGTTGCACTTATGAATGGGTTACATCTTGCAAAATTGCCTCTCCAGTTTGGCCTTTATGGGCAAAGGTCTAGATGGTCCAATAAAATCTATGAAAGGATGAAATTGGGCCTATACTCAAGCTGAAGGAAACACTGAAGTAAAATTCTGCTTCTGTTCTGGAAATCATGACTAATGTCTAGGCCAAAACCTATACAGAGTTGAGAATGGAAAGTAATAAAGGCGACTGTGTGATCACCTTCACTACCTTCATCTGCGCTGTAAGAACAGGACCAACCAGGTCCTGAGCAGGAACACACACTGCCAACTTCATCTTGCCCCACATCGAGCTGTGCACTGTTCAGTTTATCGCTGAGAGGGAGCACAGGCCAGAGTGCATCTGGCCATGCATGCTCCAAGCCAGATGAGCAGATTGGGATGGTGCTATGCACAGGATTATGGCCATACCACAGATGTTTTTAAGACTGACTGCCTGAATGCCTTTGGACTGATCTTTGACAGCTCCTGAGAGTTGACAAGGCAATAAGTCCAGGCAACTCTTCCCTGAACACTTACAAAGAACTGTTATTATAGACTGGGTTGAGATTAGTTCTTCTGTCCCTAGAAGGCAGTATGAGTGATCAGTCACCCATACAGCAGGAAAAACAGGAATATTCAGTAGTTGAATCCTGTGGGGAAGCCAAAGCCAATGCTATCAGATCTTGATACAAGCCTTTGGCCTTCTTTTAATGCTCAAAAAAGTAAATAAAGAAGGTTCACAACAGAAATTAATTTTTTTTCTCCTGGGGTCATCTAGGTGATACATGTGATTACTAAGGATGTGGGTATTAAGGCAGGTGAGGGGGGGGATGCACAAAGCAAGCAGCCTGGTCATCAGCCAGAACGCTTGCACCTTCTGCTGTGGAGAGGGGAAGGGTAGATGCTGAAACTGGGGGCAGGTGTATGGGACAGAGCAAAGAGTAGATGCAGTAGGGAGACATGAGAGGTTCATTTTCCTCAGAAGTCCCTGGCTACCTTTGAATCATATTTTACCCATTTGGAAGGAGACAAAGATATGCCCAGCCCAGTTTAGAGATGGCGAATACTCTGGCCTCTGCACAAATAACACAAAGAATGAGGGTCAATAACCAACACAGACATGAAATGCAAACACATTCACACTGATCATTCTAAAAAGGGGAAGAAAAATTATCTGGCACCATCATTTCATGCACAAACACACTAAACAATATAAAAAATCTACAATCAGGCAAAGCAACGCTTGATAGGAATGGTTTAGCAAAGGGAAGTAAGCCTTCTCAGTACACCAAATGAAGGAAAACTGAAGCTGCAGAGGCGTTTGTGGTTGATTACCCACAACCCCTCATAAGAGACTGCCAAATCTGAAAACCTTGTTTCCCATCTTCAGTAACCAGCCCAGCTTCCACGAAGGATATCAGTTAAATGACAAGGGTACGTATCCTCGTAAGAACAACAGTACACACACACACACACACACACACACACACACACACACACACACACATATATATATATATATATATATATATATATATATATATATATATATATATATATATATATATATATATGTGTGTGTGTGTGTGTGTAATGTGTGTGTGTGTGTGTGTGTGTGTTTGTGTGTGTGCACACGTGCGCGTACATGTATATGTATATGTATATGCATTCACATGTATATGTATATACATTCACATATATATACATATATATACACATTTATATACGTGTGTGTGTATATGTGTGTGTTTGTGTGTGAAATATAGTGGGCCAAGTGCACTACCCTGTATTCCTGATTGCTCTTAACATATCCTTAACAATGCCCAAGTTTATAATTTCCTACATCGCAATAAAGACAGACATCGCTGGGTATCATTCTCTGCATTTACTCTTATAAATTTCTATTTTCGTCACTGATTGTCCTTTTATTTGAGTCAAAATTTCTGTCAGTCATCAAGGCTGACACCATTTTTCTCTTTTCAATCATGAAGGGACAAAAACTACATTGTTCCACCTTTCACCCTTTATGGGAATTAATTAGAACATGTATGCACACATGTTCTATTATAAGGCACATGAAAATATATAAGTACCGTTTTTCGGGTCATCGCTTTTGAACATCACACAAAGGCAAAACAACAATCCAATCTGACACGTATACAATTGGCATCACTGAGAAGCGGTTAACGGAATGCAGGAATGTATTTTATTACTTCAAAACCGTTTTGACTTTACATATTTGACTAAATTATTTGTACTTTTACCGATGGTTTACGGTCTACTGAGTTCCCCCTCAGAGCCCGTTGCCGAGGTGGATGGCGACATTTATTACCTGTGACTGAGAATGGCGCTAAAATTATGAGCTGCTCTTTATAGTGACATTTGGGTTTATCAGGGCTGCTCTACCAGCATAACTAATACCATGGGTGTAAAATAAAGCAGAAAAGGAAACTCTGAACGCTGGAGAGAGAGAGAGAGAGAGAGAGAGAGAGAGAGAGAGAGAGTTTCAAGGTCTCACCCCAGAGGGGATAATACCAAGTCGAGGCCTTTTTGTTGGTGTCATACATATTAAATCAGTAATGCAATGGTTTAGTTTAGTTTCCTCTCCATGAACCTACGACACACAATAGTCATATATATTGTATATATGGCTAACACAATGAAAGATCGGAAATGCAGTAACTTTCAATATGAAAACTGAGTAATAATTAATTTTATGCAAACTAAGCGATAATAATTTGTGTGGCGTCACAAACATACATTATGGAGAGTATCAACTAATACCTCCAATTCAGTTGCAATCATTACAAACTTTGTGTTCATGGTCATTAGTTTGGGACGTAATCCATTCCATTACTGATGTTTCGCAATAAATAGAGTTCCAAGTCATAAATATCCTCATTATGCACCATTAAATCCCCTAAGCTATAAAATTCATTGTCACTGATTGCCTCTAATATTGATTTAATTGCATGAATCCTCATCCACCTAACAATAATGGATGGCTGGCATTAATATTTTAAATTGAAAAACTGATAATTTTTCATTTGCATATAAGAGACATCGATTTACAAGAGAATTTCGAAACAAAAGTGATACATGACCTCGAGATATCATCCGGGGAGGAAGTGCTGACTGGTTTCGAACAGGAAACGAAATTTAGTTACCGAATCTCACATTATCGATAATGGCTATCTGCTGGCCGATTGGAAAACAATCTAACAGGGAATCATTGGAAATTGGAAAGCTCAGGAGTGATTGGTTAAGATTTATCTAGCATAAATACATAAATATATGCTAGATATATACACACACACATATATATATATATATATATATATATATATATATATATATATATATATATATATATATATATATATATATATATATATATATATATATATATATATATATATATATATATAATATATATATATACAATATATATATAATGTATATATATATATATACATATATATATA
>NC_089788.1:19181659-19199159 GCF_040412425.1 Macrobrachium rosenbergii | reverse complement strand
TGCAAGCTCAGCAATAACATGACCATCTCTCAATGACATGTGGCAACATTTCTGGTCTACAAAAATATAAGTTGATGCATTTAATGCTGTCCACCAGCATAAATTGACTAGCCTCACATGTGCAGCTGCCGGCCCTTAAAGAGGGTTTAACAGCAGAGGGCCAAGTGACGTTCAGACAGACAGAACATAACAGTATCAGAATTGGTTACGTGCTCTGCCACAACTTCTGCGCACTGCCACTTGTTCAGCAGACATTACGCAAATTTTGGCGCACTATAGATACATGCAAGTCCATCATCCCCTACGTATCCAGTTAGGCGGTGCTTATTTTTGCGTATGGCAAGTTTCTAAATTCGGCTGTGCGCATCCACTTGACACGTGTGTATGAACTTAGCATAAGGCAAGTCCAGCTCCTACTCATTACGTTAGCTTGGTCGGCGCTGTGATTCGTCCACTTGTGTGATGCTGCCTTCAGATTGTCATTTCCACAGACACACACACAACACACAGATTCTACCCTTCCCTTCCCCTCCCCTTTAACATTACTGTACTATTGATTAAAGTAACTTTCACATATGAAAATTCAATCAAATCCAAATTCAATAAGAATGATAGCCACAGAATTGATAGTGATAGTAACAAGAGAGACATAGGAATATATTCTATAAAATGCAAGCTCCATAATTTTTTTTTTTATTTTGGGGAGACAGGTAGGGGGAAGGACATTAGATTGCAAGAACATAAAAAAGCGGCGCCAGCTTTCTCTTATATGGGTGGGGTCCTCCTTGGCCTATTTTTTCTATGTAATTGTACATTTATTACCAATCCATATTTGTCCTTGTCTATTGTGTATGTTACAGAGTATCTTTGTATTTAATCTACTATTTTTATTGTCACGTTATCTGTATGTACCTGTCTTATTTTTGCATAATAAATGATTGACCTCGGGTCACTTGTATGTCTTTGTATGTCTTTGTACTGACGTCCGCACACCGCTTTATAAGCGGCTGCTTCCTCAATAAACTAGCAGTACTCGTCTACCTGCTCTTTTCTTTAGCACCCTCTCACATATCCTTGCCCCATGCCCCAATAGTAGCAGGTAGAAGTACTCCCAGTGGATTGCAAATCTGTGCAACAGTTCTTAACGATTCTCTCTTAGTCTGGCTGGGCTTATTAATCTTAGTAGGGATGTAATCTCAAGGTGTCTTTATCTTCGTCCCACGTCAGACCTAAGACCTTATGAGTAGTTTGTTCTCTGGCACTAATCTCACTTGCTTTAGCAATAGTTTGCAACGCGTCATTATTACTCGTCCATTCCTTCAGATATAAATGTGCCTGCGCAAATATTTTATTTACTTCAAAGAAAAAATTTACCAGTTCATCATCATCATTCTGGTGAACTCCAACTTATCTATATATAGTCCTCTTTTTTATTCTTTCTACGTCACCTTTTATCATAGATAGGGTTTTCTTAATCACTGCATTAAGCAGAAAGAGAGAACATGTAGCTCCAAATAAAACAATTCGAAACCTATGCACCAACAATTTACTGTTAGGGTCTATTGGATCTTCCAACCATAAAAATCTAGTACAGTTGCTATCTTCTTCCTTAAGTTGCACCATCAAAAATGCCTTCTCTCTGTCACTAATACAGGCAAACGATTTGTTTTAAACTGCAGTAGTACATCCTTGCCCCATGCCCCAATAGTAGCAGGTAGAAGTACTCCCAGTGGATTGCAAATCTGTGCAACAGTTCTTAACGATTCTCTCTTAGTCTGGCTGGGCTTATTAATCTTAGTAGGATGTAATCTCAAGGTGTCTTTATCTTCGTCCCACGTCAGACCTAAGACCTTATGAGTAGTTTGTTCTCTAGCACTAATCTCACTTGCTTTAGCAATAGTTTGCAACGCGTCATTATTACTCGTCCATTCCTTCAGATATAAATGTGCCTGCGCAAATATTTTATTTACTTCAAAGAAAAAATTTACCAGTTCATCATCATCATTCTGGTGAACTCCAACTTATCTATATATAGTCCTCTTTTTATTCTTTCTACGTCACCTTTTATCATAGATAGGGTTTTCTTAATCACTGCATTCAGCAGAAAGAGAGAACATGTAGCGCCAAATAAAACAATTCGAAACCTATACACCAACAATTTACTGTTAGGGTCTATTGGATCTTCCAACCATAAAAATCTAGTACAGTTGCTATCTTCTTCCTTAAGTTGCACCATCAAAAATGCCTTCTCTCTGTCACTAATACAGGCAAACGATTTGTTTTAAACTGCAGTAGAACTTTGAGTACTTCAGCTGTTATATATGGTCCCGTCCACAAACAACCATTCAAGCTTAACCCACTTTTCCCCTGTCTGACCGAACAGTCAAATACTGTCCTAACAGGGGTTGTTGCACTGTCCTTTTTAACACCATGTTGTGCCAAGAAATGACAGTCTTCCTCAGTTTTAAAATATTCCACTCTCTTTATGAATCTCCTATCCCCTGATCCTTCAGGATTTTTTGGTAGTGTTCTAGATACTGAGTGTCCTTCCAAAACTTTACACACTGTTGCTTTAATTTGTTCACAGCCAACCCACAGTTGGAAGTTAATCTCCTTTTATTGCCTTTCCAAGGCAATGCCACAACATACTGTTTGTCAGTTTCAGAATAGGTTACAGTACTCTCAAAGTTCTCCAATGTGTTTCGTTCCTGTTCCATTATCTCACTGCAGTCAGTGCCTAAATGATCTAAACTCCATAAAGTTTCAAGGTCTTCCCTTAGATCCTTTAAATGTGTGGCCCTTCAGCCATCAGCCATAGTTATGTTGTCGGTTTCCACTGCCAGTTTTAAAATGGAAACACGAGTCTCCTTGGTGAGAGGAGAACCACAGGTTCTGGTTACAACATAACCAAATATGGTTGGTAGCAATACTAAATTTTCAAATTTCCTAAACCCCAGATGTAAAATGTTGTACATATTGTCAACCACTATTAAACAATTCTATGGGTGATTGTTTCTCTATGGGTTGATCAAAATCTTTATCAGCCAAGCTGATTTTCGTTCTACACAAGGACCTCATGGTCGTCTTAACATCAAATTTCTTTGTATATTCTGGTAGCTCGTCTACCACTATACAATCCATATTTATTAATCTACCCCAGGTGAAGTACAGCGATGTTCACCATTTCATACTTCTTAACTGGTGGAGAAGTCTAGTAACCTCTCAATGGTATATTTTCATCTCCATTGCTCTTATAGTGGTGTGCCTCTAGAGCAGATTTCTTTATAAATGATCTCTCAGTACAGGTATCCAACAACCCCCTCTTTCGCTCAATGCAACCTCTTTTTACCCTTTAGGGTTATTGTGGTTGTAGATAAGATAGACTTATTAGCCCTCTTATTTCCCTGTCTTGTATTTGTCGGAGAGAGGTGTTCCAACTTGTACCACCCCCCCCAACTTTAGACTTATTTGGTTGGTTGCTGGCATCCGTTGTTAGCTGGAGGGGGGCGTTGGGGTCCTGATGGGCCAAGGCTATTGCCTTGGGGCCTCACACTAAGAACTTCAGATGGCCCTTCAGGATCTCCGTCACAGGGGGGCCATTGTGTGAGCGACCCGAGGGATGAACCTCCTGTAGTAGTAAGACCATCTGGAGGAATTCGTGTAAGCCCCTGACAGAGGTAGGGATGGGGAACCAGACGACGGCCTCAACCTTTGATGGAAGTGGGTGGACGCCTACCAGGGATATCTCGTGGCCCAGGAAGTCAACTCTTTCGACGCAGAAGGTGCACTTATTGAACCTGACGATGAGGCCGTTCTCCTGCAGGTGCTGCAGGATCTTCCAGATGTGCCGCAGGTGTTCTTTGTGGGACCTGGAAAAAATTAGGATGTCATCAACATAGCAGACGCAGAAGTTCAAGTCCCCCAGGATGCTGTCCATCAGTCCTGGAAAGTCGGCCCTGCGTTCCTCAGTCCAAAGGTGGAGAAGGCGAAGACGTAGGATCTGAAGGGCGTGGTGATGGCGGTTTTGGGAATGTCTTCTGGAGCTACTGGTACCTTAAAATGGGACTTTAAGAGATCTAATTTTGAAAATATTTTGGCCGCATGGAAAGAGGCCGTGAAGTCTTGCATATTCGGGAGGGGTTAGTGATCTGGTTCCGTAGCGAGGATGAGCCCCTGTAGTCGCCACAGGGTCTCCATGAGCCGTCCGGTTTCTGCACCATGTGAAGGGGAGAGACCCACGGGCTGGGGGCCTTTCTGCATATGCCCATACGCTCCATTTTGGCGAAAGCATTCTTGGCCTCCTGAAGGTGCTGAGGAGGAAGCCTCCGGAACTTTGCGTGCATCAGGGGCCCCGTCGTCTTGATGTGGTGGTAAATTCCGTGCTTGGCGGGGGCTCCAGGCACCTGACGAAGTTCGGGCTTGAACACCTCAGGGAATTCCTTCAGGAGGGAGGCATACTGGTGGGGAGCAACAAAACATACTGTGGGTGCACTGGGGCCCAGCGCCAGGGGCAGGGACTGGCAGGACTCGGTGTCCAGCAGGTGTTTGCGGCTGACATCGACTGTCAGTCAGAAGTGGGCCAGGAAGTCCGCACCCAGAAGTGGGGTCCCCACATCCGCGACGAACTTCCACTTGTATCTCCAGCACAAGATGGAGACCGACAGGAGCTTGGTCCCGTAGGAGAGGATGGGGGACCCGTTGGCAGCCATCAGGGAGGCAGCCGGGTCTGGCGGGCATTTGCGGTCCTCTTTGGAAGGCGGGAACACTGACCGCATGGCTCCCGTGTCAATCAGCATCATCCTGCCTGGGACCGGTGTCGCGGATGTAGAACCCTTTTGGTGCGGGGCTCCTGGGTGCTTCTGCTGCCATGGCAGCCTGTGAGGGTGGCCGCCGCCTCCCTCGTTTTTTGGATGGGTGAAAAGGCAGGGGGCTTCACAACTCCGAGTGTCCTTGCTGAACTTCCGGTGGTAGTAGCAAAGCCCCAGCCTTTCTTTATTCTGGTGATAGGGTTGCCTCCTCCTGGCGACGGCGTTGATCTCCTCCGCATTGTGTTCCCCCAGTTGGACGCAGTTGACGGAGTGTGCGGGCATGGATGCCCGCTTCACCGCCCTCGTGGAGTCAGTTAGCTGCTGTGCTGTTCTTATGAGGTCCTCGACCAGCAGGGTGTAGGGCTCCTTAATCTGACCCCGAACCTCCGGGAGGAGCTGCGGCAGGAGGATCTCCCTCAACAAGCTGATCTCCTTGTGCCTGCTACTGCTGTCCATCTCGGGGAGGAGGAGGTGGTCCTGGAGGGAGTGCCACGTCTCCAGGAGGTTCGTGTCCTGCCGGGGGTTGATGGCGAGGTTGAGGGCGCGGGCGGCTCTCTCGGAGACCGGCAGGAAGCAGGTCTCGACGAGAGAGGCCTTCAGGTGCTGGTAGGTGGCAGGGCTCGAAGACTAAGTCACCCACGGGGCGACCTTCCTGTATATCTCCTCCAGTAGGGCATTGATTACTATGTCCGCCTGCAGCACTTCATCGGTCAGGCCTGCCACCCTGAACTGCCCCTCGACCCTGTAGAGCCATGATGTCGGGTTGTTATGGGTGAATGGCGGTAGCTTTATGGTGAGGGCGGCCCTTGATTGATCCATCACGAGGGGCATCGCATGAGGAGTGGGTATTGGCGTGGAGGAGTGCGCGGGTTTTGGCGTGGGGAAGGGCGCGAGTGGGGGTTGCATGAGGGAGATTTCTGTCTCTGAGAAGTTTGCGGTTATTTGTATGTGGGAGGGGATTGTCCATGTCCATGCTCATTTCTGCGCTCTCGGAGTGTGAGTTAACACTTGCGTCAATAAACGCTTGGGAGCATGCTGTGATTTGCCGACGAGGGTCGGTAGCGCCCGAACGCTCTACCAGAGTGCTGTAGTTAGTCCGTTACGGGCGTGGGGTGGTTCATGGGGCCAAGACTGAGTCGCCGTTTGGGTCCGTTAATGGCTCCGAGAACCACCACTCTGGGGGTCACCACTGTGAGAGGTTGCTAAAGAAAAGAGCAGGTAGACGAGTACTGCTAGTTTAATTGAGGGAGCAGCCTGCTTATAAAGCGGCGTGCAGATGTCAATACAAAGACATACAAAGACATACAAAGACATACAAGTGACATACAAGTGACATACAAGTGACCAAGGTCAATCATTTATTATGCAACAATAAGACAGGTACATACAGATAACGTGACAATAAAAATAGTAGATTAAATACAAAGATACTCTGTAACATACACAATAGACAAGGACACATATGGATTGGTAATGAATGCACAATTACATAGAAAAAATAGGACTGATTATCCTGACCTAAGGTCAGGCGAAAAGGCTCTGTAGAAAACGGGAGGTTCTTCACAGAAAACCCGTTTAGCAGGGACTTTGCAGATATACCTGCAGAATTTGTGGAAGCAAAAACTGGATTGGGATGAACAACTCCCAGACCTATTACAGAAACAACGGGTTGAGTTACCCGAACAATTGGAAAAATGTCTTGATATTTCCTTTCCTAGGGGACTCCTTGCACATATTCTATGATGCCAGTGAGTTAGCATATGGTTGTGTAGCCCTATAGAGTTAAGAACGAAAACTCTTATTTAGTGGTGGCAAAGACAAGAGAAGTGCCCATTAAAGAATTAACTGTTCCAAAAGTTGAGTTGATGGCATTGTTGCTAGCAGCAAGAATGGCCAGATTTGATTAAAGAATCCTTTGAGAATGTCTGTAGTTTGTTGAACTGTTCATTGGTTGGACAGTAAAGTCGTCCTAAGTTGGCTAGTATCAACTAAAGTGTTCTCCTGAAATCACTATTTGAATTGAAAAATAGAGTAGCATTTTATTCTTTAACCTGTTTTTACAACGGATTTTGCATTTAATTCCAAGGTGGTCTTGTGTTTTCCAACGGATGATAATCCAGTGACTGGGTGACACATGGAAAAAAGGACAGAATAAAGGATCGTTCTGATAGTTCTTTCTTGGTGGATCTTTTGAGGGGACCCCAATTAGTGATTGAAAAATTGACAGTATTTACTGTATTCTTGGCATTAAATTTTCAATATGCATAGGTCATTGGGTTGGAAGATCACTTATGCATGGGTAAGGTGAGTAAGAACTGCAAATGTTGGCATCACGATACGCATGTAGGGGACAACCAGAATGACTTTTATACTTCACTTATTTAAACAAAAAGAATGGAAATTCAAGATGTACATGCAAACAAAATAAAATCAGGTCTATAGGACCACAGCATGGATCCTACAGTATTTGAATAATTGCAAAGAAAAAGTTCAACCAATATTTTAAAGAAACATGGAAAATGAACTGAACATTACCTATTGAACAAAAAGAAGGAAAATTATAAAGCTGGCATCCATTTGATTTTTCATTTTCCTTATCAGAGATCCATAGTCCAATCATACGGAATTTCAATTGGAGTGAAATTGTCCCGCATCGGTCCAGTCTTTATGGTGTATGGGGGTAAATATTGTTGAAACTGCAAAAAGCCAGTCTCGTCGGGCTTGTCTTGAGAAGACTCGCCATCCTTTCAGCATGTTGAAAACCCTGTCCTGTCCGGTTGCAAATTTGCTGACTCTTCATTTTCTTCACAGTCCCTAAAACGTGAAAGTGGAAGAGATTAGCCTGAAAACCCAAGTCCTGACCATCCTCAAGAATGAAACAAGTATGATACCTGAGACTGAATGTTATTCACGTTGTAATTCCTTTGTGTTTTATCGAAGATTGGCCTTTATACATATCGTTTTAAGCAGTGTCCTCTTTGTAAAACGTGAGATCTCAAGTATGTTTCAAGCAACCAAATATTTAACTCAAGATTTTGTTACTGCCAAACAAATTCATTGAATCTATAGACTTCAAGAATCCGTGATTTATGGAAGGTAAATGAGTTTGTTGAATATTATTTTAATAAATCTAAAAAAAAGGCTGCCTATGAAGAGTTATTAGAGGTCTGCAAGAAAATTGATGAGAACGCAGATCGTAGATTTTGTGAAAGCTAAAATTTCCTCATTCAGAGGATCTTTGGGAAGAAGAGCAGGTTAGAAAAGTCACTGTAGGGGACCTCTTGAAAGGGTGATCTCCATCGTGTATTGGGCATTCAGCTAGGGGTCTATGGCACAGCATGGATCCCAATTTTGAATAATTGTAAGAGTTCAACCAATATGAAGAAACACAGTGAACTATCGTGGGAGAATCCAAGAGCTAGCTTAAGACTATTGCCCTCATGCAAAAGGAATTTTTCCAAGAGGAATACTAGAGTTTTATGAAGGGGTAAGGAAACCAAAACTAGCTCTCATACACCAGTTGAATCTTTACCTGGATAATAGGGTAACAAGGTGTAAGGGTAGACTAGAACAAGCATAGTTACCCAAAGCTGCTAAGTTTCCTGTACTACTGCCGAAGAGTTGCTATGTTACTTGGGTAATTATTAAAGAACATCACAATGCTAATGCTCATATGGGTGTAAATGCACCTATGGCGAGTGTCAGGCAGGAGTTCTGGAGCCCACATACAAGGCAACTAACTGTATATTACACCATTGAGTTATTTGTAGGAGAATGCAGGGGGGGGAATGGGACAACTGGCCGTCGTCCAACTGGCCGTCGCCGACTGGCCGCAGCCCAACTGGCCGTAGGGGACGACTGGCCACAACCTAACTGGCCGCAGGAGAAAGTAAATCTATAAGAGAAGAGATGTGAGAAAAAAAATTATTTCTGTCTCTCTCTCTCTCTCAGAAAATATTTGAATACAGTAAATCTATAAGAAGAAGAGATGAGAGAAAAAAATTTATTTCTGTCTGTCTGTCTCTGTCAATTAACGAGTAACAAGGAAACAATGCTATTTTACAATGCCTCTCTCTCAGAAAATATGTCAATTAACGAGTAACAAGGAAACAATGCTATTTTACAATGCCCTCTCTCTCAGGAAACAATGCTATTTACAATGCCCTCTCTCTCAGAAAATATGTCAATTACCGAGTAACAAAGAAAAAAATGCTACGATTACCTATTTAGGAAATCTTTGATTTTAAGTTTAGAGTTTAAAATATTCAGTTATATCCAACCTTCCACAATGGCATCGGGTATACTCTCACAGCAAGGAAAAGAAAAGTTTGTGCGAGATGGCTATATATACGTTTTCAATCGACATGGAGCTGATAATATCACAGAGTTTTGGAGATGTGAAAGGAGAAGACAATGCAAGGCGAGAATACATGAGAATGGTGAAGTTGTAAAATATATCAATGAGCATTCGCATAATGCTGACCCCGCCGAAGTGGAAAAAGGAAAAACAATATCGAAAATAAAATTGCGGGCTTCAGAAACAATGGAACAAACATCTGTTGTGATTAATGAATGTTTAGAAAATGTTAATGAGTCATGCCAAGTCATGGTGCTTTGCGAAAAATGGTGAGAAGGAGTCATTTTTCTGCGTACCCTGTTAATGGTACATCTTGCGAAGAATGGTGAGAAGAGAATGTAAGGATTTTTCTGCGTACCCTGTTAATCCTACATCTTTAGAAGAATTGGTTATTCCTGTTAATATTCAAAATTATGGATCAGAGAAATTCCTTCTAGCAGACAACCAAGATGAATCCTGCAGAATCATTATATTTGGAAAGGAAAGCAATACACATTTACTTAAAGAAGCAAAGAAAATTTTTGTGGATGGGACGTTCAAAATTACACCACCGCTTTTTTGTCAAGTGTATGTCATTCTTGCTGAGATGCACAGTGGTATGCATCCGTTTATCTATGCGTTACTGAAAATAAACTACGTACAACTTATGATAAATTGTTTTCTATGCTTCTAGAAATTCAACCAAGACTACAGCCAGAAATAATATACTGTGATTATGAAATAGGAATTTCAAAAGTCTGCAATATTATTTCCCATCTACTAATATTAGGGGCTGCTTTTTTCACTTTGCACAGAATGTATAAAAAAATTAACAGCTATGGGTTATCTCAACAATACAATAGTGATGCCAATTTGCTCTATGAGCTAAAATGATAATTGCCTTAGCATTTGTACCACCCGATCATATTACAGCAGCTATAATGGAATTAGCAGATGACCTTCCACAGGAACTTCTAGAACTTCTCAATTGGCTGGAAGACAATTATGTAGGAAGAATGAACAGAAGGGGCACTGGCAGACGTTCTCCCCTTTTTCCGTTACACATTTGGAATGTTTACGAACGATGCATAAATGATGAGGATAGAACAAACAACCATGCCGAAGCTGCTCATCGTAGGCTGCAAAATGAACTAGGGATGCAACATCCAACAATCTGGAAGTTTATCGATAGTTTGAAAAAGGTGCAACGAGGGCGAGATATGTACTACGAACAGTTAATTGCTGGTCAAACCCCGCCCATAAAATTGAAGAAATTCCGAGAAGCAGATGCTTGTATAAAATCAGTGGTACTACAGTTTGAGAACAGAAATATTTTAGAGTATCTTAGAGGAATTGCGCATAACTTCTCTTAAGATATATATAGTTATGTAACTGCTATTTTCTGCAGTTTTTTTATTCCAATAATTCACCTTAATAAAATTTAACTTTTTTATTTTCTTTTAATTTTCTTTACTTTTAGTTTTATATTCAATGATTCAGCACACATACACGCGCACACACACACACATACACACACACGCACAAGTTACTTTTTAACATCCAATAAATGCGGATTTCTCGGTAACCCTGGTGGCCAGTCGGCTGCGGCCAGTCCTCCCCTACGGCCAGTTGGGCTGTGGCCAGTTAGGCTGCGGCCAGTCTGCCACGGCCAGTCGGCCGCGGCCAGTTGTCCTAGACCCATGCAGGGGAGGCCATACAGGCCCAATATAGTTCCTCCATTACCTGAGTTCAGGATGCAATGTAAGCAACCTTTTAATACTACAGGCGTGGAGTACACCATCACATTATGGGTTAAGGGAAAGGGACCAAACCCTGAGAAGGCTTATATTATTTTATTTATATACCCGATAACCAGAGGCATACAAGTGGAACTAGATGATAACCAGTCCTGTGACTTGTTCCTCATGAGTTTGAGAAAGTTCTGCAGCAGAAGAGGTTTCCCAGCACTCATGCTGAGTGACAACACCACCACTTTTGTAGCGGTATCAGAATATCTTAAGACCATATCGGAGAATCCCAGGGTAAAGGAACATCTGTTAGATATAAAGTGTAACTGGAAGTTCATTCCAGCGAGAGCACCGTGGTTTGGTGCTATATGGGAAAGGCTGATGGGACTTCTTAAGTTGTGCCTAAAAAAGATCGTAGGCCAAGCCTTACTCAGTTTTGAAGAACTGACCTGTATACTGGTAGAACTAAAAGGAATCATCAATGATAGACCATTAAGTTACATGCCCGGGGATTTGAATCAATTGGAAATTTTAACCTCAAACCATTAGATTCTTGGAAGAAAGTTTAAGTCTTTCCCAAGAGAAGTAGTAAATTGGGAGGAGACCTCTGGTGACCCTACTTAAGGACGGAGAGAGTTCACCAAGAAAAGATTCCTGTATATAACCAGGTTGTGCGGCAACATGTGGAAAAGATGGGATAGGGAGTATTTAACAATATTAAGAGGGACCCATCGAGTAGGAACGATGCATGCCTCTTGGCCCAGGATAGGGGAAGTAGTCCTCATTCATGATGAGGGGCCAAGGAGCAAGTGGAAGTGATTAAGTTACATATGGGGCGAGGCAAGGTCCCAAGAGTGGCTACTATAAAAACGCCCATGAGACCTGTAATTAAGTTATACCCCTTAGAGCTGTGGCAGGAGATAAGGGAAACTAATCCTGTGACAGAAGACATTCATCAAGCACCTGCCTGAGCAGAAGGACAGCTCAAATAGCCGCAGAAGCCAGAAAGCCATTGAAAAGAACTGGACTATTATAAATAATGTAGGCATAAGATTTTATTGCAGGGGAATATGTCAAAACTTCGACAAGAGAGATTGTACTTTTCCGCAAGTTGTGGTGTAGTTTTATGCATTCTTTCTAAATTTATGTAAAGTGGAAATGCATATTATGTCGAAGGATATTATGTTTTGTTGTGCTTGTATTTAGTTGTGAAAAGCATTGTGCTCGGCTGTTTTGTGTATTTAATTCTAAGTATACGTGTAATATCGCTTAAGTATCGGTCATCGGCTGTTTGTTGGTTCAGTTGTTAGTTGAACGTCTGGTGTTGGTCAATAATGATCGTGAAGTCAGTCTCATTACAGCTTTGGTGCAGTGCAGTTGTATCTAGGAAGGACTCAGGAAATGCAGCCATAGTTGTCAATGCCTTTAAATCCACTTAAGTATTCCTTTTCATCTCAAAGTTCATTTAGGGAGATTTCCTTTAGGAGATATGCATATCTAAATGCAAAGAGAATTTCTTGAGTGTGCTTTGGATGAGGGTTACGAAGTAGAGATTGTGCTTACGCCAATCCCAGTCTCAATTCAGGCTAAGAATATCGAATGCGCCATTTGAACTAACAGTAAGTTTGTATCATTTATGGCTTAGATAATATACACAATGCAATATGGTTTTGATTGTGAGTTAGAATAATATAGTTGAAGTAATCTGAGCGTCATAGCATAAAACTTGGCTACAATTAGGTTAGTACATTTCAAACTGTTTAGGCTATACGATCACTTTACGATTTGAAATGCTATACTTGTTCTGAACGAGTCGGAATAACAACTTTTATGCTCACCACTTTCAAAACTTGAGTTAAAGTACACTTAGACCTATGAATAAAATTATTTGTGTTGGCTGTTGAATGTGGGTACTATGTTAAGTTGTCGACATATAAACTGCAATTGAACATGTAAGAGCCCAACCTCGTCTCTTGCAAACACGTGTGTGTTCGTGCGTTCGTCAATCGTCATCCATCAGAGTGAACAAGACAAAACAAGAGCATCTAGTTTTCTTTCTCTATCGGAATGCGACTTCAACCATACAATATATCCGTCTGTTTCTCCCTAACCATTGTTGTCTTGATTTATGTACAATCACCACTACTTGCATTGCCATGCAAGCATTCTAATCATGTACCCATAATGTTCCATCGAA
This sequence comes from Macrobrachium rosenbergii, assembly GCF_040412425.1. Classification (NCBI taxonomy): domain Eukaryota; kingdom Metazoa; phylum Arthropoda; class Malacostraca; order Decapoda; family Palaemonidae; genus Macrobrachium; species Macrobrachium rosenbergii. The sequence continues at coordinate 19,186,070 of NC_089788.1, read as the reverse complement.
TCTTCTGTATCAAACTGTATGTATGTTTCTGTTTGTGAAGACGACAAACGTCTCGCCATTTCACATATATTATGCTACTGCATTGTATTCATTAATCTGTCTTGAATCTCATGCATTGGCCACCTGTGGAATTTTCTGGCCATTCCATTGATATATGTTTCATCACTGTATGTTAATCATCTCTCAATATCGCCATCTGTTTGTCTGCCGACAAACACAGATGCCCGAATCTGTACCTCTGTTTTTACCTGTCTGTGTGTAGATGCTACTTTACCGCTCGCACACGTCGATAACATCTTCGAAGGTTCTGTACATTCATCTCAGTAAGGAACTACCAATAAACCAGTAAACACCCAGCTAGTATGTCGCTCAATCACCAGTCATTACACTGGTGACCCCGAGTGACCCAGCGACCCGCCGACCCAAGATGACGGCACTACGCACCAACAGACCCTTCGCCACCTCGCTGCTTCCCCGCCGTTCCTGAGTTCTCAGTAGAAGTCCGACCCTCCGAGATGACCCACCCCACCAACAGAGCCCTGGATGCCTCTTCCAGGAAACCTGAAGCTCCCCCCGCACTTGTACTGGACGAGCTCACCAACGAAGGACCAGCCAACGTCATCCTTCAGCCTGCTACCGCCCCCTCGAGCTGGCTACCAAGAATCAGCCGCTGTCATCCTTCAGCCCTCGAGCCAGCCACGAAGGATCATCCGGACGTCACCCTTCAACCTGCTCCTGTCCTCCTCGAGCTCCTGACGGCCGGCGCCGCCCTTTCAGCCTCCTACCCGCCCCTAGCCAAGCCCTTCGAGCCAACTACAATTGTTGGCAAGAAAATTTCGCATTGATGCCTCGCCTTGGCGCGGGCGGGGGGGGGGGTACTGTAAGAGCCCGATGCCGTCTCTTCCAAACACAACTGCACCGCACCCTCCACCTGAGCAGTCGTCCCCGCAGCCGGGCCGATTAATCAGACGTTACCCACGTCTTGGGGGAGAGTATTTGTAAGCGCCCGACACCGTCTCTTCCAAACACGTGTGTGATCGTGTGTTCGTCAATTGTCATCCATCGGAGTGAACAAGACAAAACAAGAGCATCTCGTTTTCTTTCTCTAACGCAGGGGTCGGGTAACTTTTTTGGGTGTTACCCCAATAGAATTTGTAGTAAAATGAATTTACCCCCACACTTGGAAGTACTCTGGTGGACAAACCAATTTATTTATAGAATTCATGGATAATAAATAAATAAAAAATGTATATTGGAAAAATGTTTAATTGTTAATTTCATCTATCATAGGAAATAAAAGTCTGTCTTTTTGGCATGGAAATAGCACACAAGAAAAAGTAGGAATCACATTTATAAACAGAAATAAAACACTCTTTTAGCATTACATGGCACACAAGCAAAACTACTGACCATCAGAATGGCATAAGAATGGCGCACAACGAAAAATAATTAAGAAAATATTGAAAACTTTAATATTTTAACGACAGATTGAAATCATTAATATTTTCATATCAGCTACCTCAGGCTTTGGAAAAATGATACTGTTTCATCTTGGATAAAACAAACTCGAAATCAGGGATTTTTGATGTTACTGCTACTAGGATGCTGTCTTCAGGATTCAACCGGTTTCTGTATTTTGTTTTTAGATTTACAAGGGTAGAAAAACCTTGTTCGCAAAGGTAGGTTGTTGCGAAAGGTAGTAGCATTTTAGTTGCTTCCATATGTGCAGTTTTATAAGCCTTTGCAGTTTTTGACATCCAAAAACTTGAGAGATCATCCTTGCTCTCAAATTCCATTTTTGTTTCATTGCTGGAACGAAGTTCAATAAGCTCTTCTGCCAATCCTTCAGGCTGTTCAGGCAAATCAGCCAGCTCACTTTTGAAGGGATTTACAACCCAGCTGACAGTATGTGAATCAAGTTCTGGAAAATAGTCACAGAACCTATTTCTAAGTTTGGTCAGGTGCCTTGTGACTGACTCCTTTATGTCACTAAGACTGCAGTCTTGACAGTCTTCCAAAAATTCTCCCAGTTTTGGAAAGGCAGCAGTCTTATTGGCATTTATTTTCTGGTTCCAATACTGAAGCTTTGATACAAATGCTGAAATTTTTTCCCTTGCTAACAGGAGATTGACTTTCTTTCCTTGCAATTCCTTGTTCAGTTCATTTACATGTCCAAAAATGTCAGCTAAGTATGCAAGAAGAGCTAGCCAGGTTGTTTTTCTGAACTTTTCTGCAAGTGTGTGTTTTTGATCAGTCAGAAACATTTCGAGTTCTGTTTTAAGAGCCCACACTCTATTCAGGACATTTCCACGTGAAAGCCACCTAACTTCCGTATGGAAAAGAAGGGTTGAATATTCAGCCTCTCCATCCTCACATAAATCACGAAACATCCTCGTGTTTAGTGCATGCCCTTTACAACATTGACAATCTTAACCACATCATTTAACACAGCTTCCACTTCTGGTTCCAAATTCTTTCGCAACTAATGCCTGGCGATGTATCATACAATGGATGACTAGAATATCTGGATTCTGTTGTTTGGCCAAAGCCACAAAACCATTGATGTGACCAAGCATGGCAGGAGCTCCATCAACTGATACTGCAATACAATCTAGCCGCTAAATAAAGACTGATAAGTCAAGGAGCTAATGCCACCACCAAGACAACAACGCAAAAGCGATCTCACTGAGGGTTAAAAACAGTTTCAATACTGATGAAGCAGTTTCAATACAGATATTTCTCCGTTTCCATAGTTTTAAAGATCGTGGGATCCTCGATGCATTCTTTTCTCCAACTTTCATATCAGTTTCCCTCACTTAGCATAGCCACATCCGTAGCACGTTCATTACCCCCCAAAATTTCTAATTTTACCCCATTTGGGGTAATTTACCCCTGTTCCCCGACCACTGCTCTAACGGAACGCGACTTCAACCATACAATATTTCCGTCTGTTTCTCCCTAACCATTGTTGTCTTGATTTATGTACAATCACCACTACTTGCATTGCCATGCAAGCATTCTAATCATGTACCCATAATGTTCCATCGAATCTTCTGTATCAAACTGTATGTATGTTTCTGTTTGTGAAGACGACAAACGTCTCGCCATTTCACATATATTATGCTACTGCATTGTATTCATTAATCTGTCTTGAATCTCATGCAATTGGCCACATGTGGAATTTTCTGGCCATTCCATTGATATATGTTTCATCACTGTATGTTAATCATCTCTCAATATCGCCATCTGTTTGTCTGCCGACAAACACAGATGCCTGAATCTGTACCTCTGTTTTACCTGTCTGTGTGTAGATGCTACTTTACACCGCTCGCACACGTCGATAACATCTTCGAAGGTTCTGTACATTCACCTTACGGGCTGCTCTAGAAGCAAGAGCCCGTGCTGGCACAAGGCCAGCTAAATCTAAAACAACAACAAGTACATTCATCTCAGTAAGGAACTACCAATAAACCAGTAAACACCCAGCTAGTATGTCGCTCAATCACCAGTCCTTACAAACACATGCATATTTGCATTGATTCTGGTAATTTGCATATCTTTTGAATCCATCAATTTTTTTCAAGTTTTCATTGTTGAGGGCGCATAGCCTTTATGGTCTTTAAAACTTACACCTCGTCTTTGAAGGCTCTTACAACTTCTCGTCTCGCACACTTGTTGCAACGAGCATAGGGACGGGCCTAATAAAGTCAATTCTACACAAATAGGGTTTGGTTATATATCTTCTCATATATGCTCACACGTATTAACTCCTAATGCTCGGTGTTATTCTTTTGGCATCCTTTAAAAGTATAACTCTCTCTCTCTCTCTCTCTCTCTCTCTCTCTCTCTCTCTCTCTCTCTCTCTCTCTCTCTCTCTCTCTCTCTCTTTCTGCAAAGTTGCCCAGTAAATACTGTACAGTAATTTGCAGGGCGTCATTTAGGGGGGTTGGGGGGACAACAGCCCCCAAGACTCAAGTTGCCCCTCCCAGCCTCATTTTGCCCCCCCTCCCTCACCCCACCAAGCCCCAAGAAGTAACAGCAGCTGGTTTTCCATTATTCCTGCCGAAATTCAAATGTGTCATCACATTAAGTTATATCTATCTATCTATCTATCTATCTATTTTATGTGCTTCAAAAAGCACATAAAATAGCTCAAAATTAAAAAAAAACCAGGTGATTGGGCTCGCTCCGCTCGCCAAACCGCCTTTGCGCCCCCCCCCACACCGCATCAAAAATCTGAAATCGTTTTAACGTTTCCATAAAACTTTTCTAGATTTATAGAGACATGCCACCAAAGAGAAATTTCAGAGATGCCTGGCCACATGAAGAAGAGTTCCAGGGATGGCTGAGGACGGCAGAAGGCAACAGGAAGGGGCATATTGTCAGATTTGCAAGAATGAGTTCGACGCTA
>NC_089788.1:19136659-19171659 GCF_040412425.1 Macrobrachium rosenbergii | reverse complement strand
GGCTGAACAGCGAATATTTATAATATAATATAATATAATATAATATAATATAATATAATATAATATAATATAATATAATATAATATAATATAATATAATATAATATAATATAATATATGTGTGTGTGTATTGACATTAATCCCTTTTGAAAACCTTGCAGCTTGACAACAAGTCTCTCTCTCTCTCTCTCTCTCTCTCTCTCTCTCTCTCTCTCTCTCTCTCTCTCTCTCTCTCTCTCTCAGCCTTCACTGAAAGTCCTTGTGAAGTTAAAAATTAAAAACAAAACACAGTATGTCAGAACACTTTTGAGGTCATCTTCTTCTGGATCGCGTGAATCGATTTCATTATTTTAGATGACTCTCACGTTCCCAAGAGACTGGTTGTACGAAAACCTGTGTTCAGAAAATTTAGTGTTCTTTTATTATTTTCTTTTTGTCTGTTTAAAGTTTGCTTCACTTTTCTAGCGTCTTCGTATATTTTGATACATCTAAAAACCCTCGTAGATTTTAAGTATTTTCTCTGCAAGGTATCAGTTGACTGACTTTGACAGAAATAAAAAAAAAACTTGGCAGATTAGGGAGTGAGCCCTAATCGTAATTTATATTAATGCATTTATGTAAAAATTCATGGAAATTTGAAGGAGAATCATTGACCATCCTGCAAATTCAATGAATAAGCCCAGTCTTTTCTGCCTAAGAACTTCTATCATTAAAAAGGAATATTCTTGAGAGGAAATGGTGTTAGAGCTGGTGGAATGCGAAATTAGAGACTGATAATTTGGAAATAAAGTCTTTATTTTTCAACCAAATATTTCGAAATTGTGTGATGCATAAGGTAAGATTAATCTAGAACTTCCTTAAAGATGAGAGTTAATTCAAAATGGCTGTCTGCAAGTCCAGAAAAACCCTGCGATCGTTTGTGACTCGACAAGAAGAATCCCTGAATGACTGCGATAAGTCTTGAGAAGTTCCAAGAGTGGTTGCATATTACATGGAAAACTGGACAGAATAAATCCTTCCAGAAAAAGCTGTGATCAATAAATAACAAACAATTCTAAGAGCAGTTAGGTAAGAAAAACTCTTCCAAGAGTCAGTCAAGAAAAGCCTATTATCTAAGAATTATCAGCAAGGCATGCATGGTATGGCTAGTGAGTGTCCTTCATCTCTTCACTAAACTGTGTAGTAGAGCCATTTTTACATTAATTAGGGTATAACCTAAAATTCTAGCGAACTTGGTCGTACAGAGAGATAGAGAGAGAATTATAAATTCAAAAGTCAGTTAAAAAGGAAATTTATCATCGAAACATTAATAGGTATGTCCTATTCAACTAATGGTTAAAAAGTTTCGGCTGCAAAAGTTACGCGAGTCAGTCAGTGATAAAAGCACATACAACTTCCGATTAACAAAATCCGTTTATCTAGTGTAGTTTTAATAGTTATTTTGTTTGTGGCCTCATACTATTGGTTGTTTCATATGAAACTGACCTTATAGATCATCGTCACATCTTTCAGATCATCGAAAGTTCGATGTTATTTGATAACCATGAATATTTCAATCAGTTTCCGGGCATCATTTATAGCTTATATCAAAACATAGTCATCCTGGAACATGTATGTCAGTAACCGTGAAAAAATATCTAACAAACTTCGTCTTTCCTCCGGCAGAAACAGGTGAAATGGCCAGAAAAAACAGATTTAAAAAAGCACACATGTAACAGCCAACAACAGCATAAATACGTGCTAGCTTTGTTTAAAAAAAAGCTCCATAACAAAACTCGAGAAAATTCTAATCTCATCCGCAAATATTAAGACAATGATATAACAACAAAATTTCCATCATTTTATTGGCTAAATTTTGTCTTAAAAGACAAAGAAAATTCGCAATTAACAAATCATAGTGTAAATAGGACTTGTCATGGAAGTTCCATTTCTAACTGGGACATTAAAATAAAAAAAAAAACTTTTTTGGCAACAGAAGATCACAAAAGTTGGTGAAAATGAAAAACTCAGTATCATCAGGATTCTATGAGATCCCATTCCATATGGAACTTTAAGAAAAAACGCATGAGCACCCCACACACACACACACACATATATATAGAGAGAGACAGACAGACAGACAGACAGAGACAGAGACAGAGAGACCAAGGGCAGATGGAGAGGCACACGGACAATCAACAGTTTTTATTGTGGCCGACGGCGTTTCGCAATAATCCAATGCATTTTCAAGGCTGCAATGACACAATTTTGTTTAATAAAAAAGGGATGTCACTATATAAAATTAAACAAAAATGTGTCATTGCAGCCTTAAAAATGCAATGGATTATTGCGAAACACCGTCGGCCACAATAAAAACTGTTGATTGTCCGTGTGCTCTCCATCTGCCCTTGGTCTCCGTATATTAGGCTTCCTCCTTCATCATCGTCGTTATATATATATATATATATATATATATATATATATATATATATATATATATATATATATATATATATATATATATATATATATATATATATATATATATATATATATATATATATATATATATATATATATATATATATATATATATATATATATATATATATATATATATATATATATATATATATATATATATATATTATATTATATATATATATATATATATTTTTTTTTTTTTTTTTTTTTTTGGTGCAGGTAAATTTTAAGTCTCCACATTCATTACTTTACTCCGTCCATTTTGGCATGCAGGCGAGAGCCTGGCTGAAGGCGCTCATCCCCTGGGTGGCAGGTGGAGGCAAAGGGTCACGCCGTTGCAGCAGCTCGAGTTCATGGGCACGCTGCTTGTCCCTTTCTTCCCTTTCCACAGCTTCTCTTTTCTCTCGTTCCTGTCTCTCTGCTTCTTCTCGTTTCCCTTGAGCCTGTCTCTCTGCTTCTCGTTTCTGTCTCTCTGCTTCTTCTCGTCTCTCTTGGGCCTGTCTCTCTGCTTCTTCTCGTCTCTCTTGGGCCTCCCTTTCTGCCTTTATTGCATCCATCCTCTCCTGTACCTAGTTTCTTAGTTCTCTCCCAGAAAGGCCGAGTTCCTTCTCGGAGGACATGAAGAACTTGAAATCCTCACTCTGCTAAGATCTTGTCGACATTTTGCAGGTGGGAGAGGACGCAAGTAATACACAGAATTAATTTTCCAGAGCTGTGAGAATTTGGAATTTTCCCCAAATGACATATGAATGATCTCCCGGCCTGGCGCAGCAGGCTGCAGTGGGGAATTAGGAATGGGAATTCTCCGGTCTTCCAAGTTACCGACAAAACAGGCTGATTTGGGGACAAGACTGGAATATATAGGTCTCCTGATTTGCCGACGAAGTGGGCTTATTTGGGGACAATAATGAGCTAATGATTGGTCTCCCAAGGTACCGACAAAACGGGCTGACTGAGGGACGAGATTGGAATATATAGGTCTCCCGATTTACTGACGAAGTGGGCTTATTTGGAGATGATAATGAGCAAATGATTGGTCTCCCAAGGTACCGACAAAATGGGCTGACTTGAGGACAAGATTGGAATATATAGGTCTCCCGATTTACCGACGAAGCAGGCTGATTTGGGGACGATAATGAGCAAATGATTGGTCTCCCAAGGTACCGACAAAACAGGCTGACTTGGGGACGAGATTGGAATATATAGGTCCCTAGAATTCCCGCACAGACGAGTTCTGATTAGTGGGAGCGCTAGTTTTACTTACTTATGGGAGAAGTGTTATTCTCAATGGCAATTAGGTGGGTGGTAATCCCAAATTCATAACAGATATGCAACACACACAGCCATAGTAAAAGCACAAAACAAAACAAACAAAAAACAGAACAACACAGAACATATAATGTCAGACCCCCCAATAATGCAAACAATTTGGCGGAGCGAGCCGAGGGAAAGCAAAGTAAAACCAAACAAACAAATTTTCACGCATTCCCTAACTGTGGACGAATTTCGGTCAAGGCCATTTGCCTCCTGGTGTGTTTATCCTATAGGCCGCTGAGCCAGCTGTCTGCGACAAATGAATGAATGAAGTTAGTGTTTCTAAACAGACGCGGTACTTCCCCGAACGGAGGGAACAAGACGACGTTTGTTGAACTCTACCAGTTCTTCGCTTTTGCCTAGCATAATATACAATTACGCCCTATTTCTAAACGAGAGAGAGAGTAAAATGAGTCAGCGATGCTAGTCTGACTTTCGAACACGCGTTTGCAGTCGATTTCCCGCGCCTACTTAAGGATTCGATTTCGAAATCACATGTTTTCACAGGAGGAATATGAGCACTATTCCTTTAATGGGTTAGAGCCTAAATAACCTACTTGCATGGCATGCAAGCCATGTGCAAAGGCTTTCAAAAGATAAATTTCAGCGATCCTCTCTCTCGTTTTCCTTTGACATGCGCCCTACTATAATAAAAGATTCCTAGGTTTAGTCACGTTTGCTAAAGTGTCCTACGCTAAATAAACACAGTTTACTTGCACAGAATTTCCGTGGCCTGTTGCGCTGGCTTTTCAAAGGTTCATAATCTGTCTTGTATCCAGCTCAGCTGAGCTAATTGCTGATTTTACAAATTGCAACACAAACAAACAAAAGGGGGGGGGGGATGCAATCGTTATGAGAATCCTGGCAAGGTCGCCATTTTTATATGTTTCCTGGTGCAGGTAAATTTTAAGTCTCCACATTCAGTACTTTACTCTACAATGGCCTTGTAAGATAACCAGGAGCATATAAAACAGAAAAATAAAGGGAGTTATACAGTAGCTTAGGGCTCTTTCTCAAAGGGAAATGCATGAAACACATGGATACAAAAATAGGTATATTTACATGACAGACAAGATCAAAGGGAAATGAATTAAAAACACGTTAACCCCTTCGCCACCGGGACGTACACATGTACATCTTTTACGGTACAGTAATAAAAGACCGCGACGTACACCTATACGTCTTTCATCCCTCCTCGAAAAGCAAAGCTGTTTTCTTCAGCTTGGATGGGTTACGGGTATAGTATTTTGTATGAGAGAGGTGCAGAAGCTCCACTCACTATTCATTCTAGCCAATGAGTGTCCGATGGTCGTCATGACGTCATATTCATATGGGATATTATAAGGGGTATCGTCCAGCAGCACATGCCAGTGCGCCTCAAGCTGTTATGTATGAAACATTGTCACGATCTTGTGAGTAAACCATTTGGATTCGAATGCTAAACGTTTTTCCCTTTTGATTGCAGTTGTTTTACAGGTTTTTTTTTTTATTTTTCAGTATCATGATGTCGGATGATAGTATTTCAGATTCTGGGTCTGAATACCTGCCAGATCTGTCAGATGATTATAGTGATAGTGATGATAGTTGCTTAGAGGATGACAGCGACACTGAGTATTTAGACGACATTGAACCCATTGTTGATGAAGGTTGGTGGTTCATAACAGATCCATTTTGTGACGTGCGCCCAGACCCACCACCCGATTTCATGGAGGGTGACAATGGGATCTCTGTTTGCACACCAGACTTCACCTGCCCACGAGATGCATTTTGTTTCTTTTTTTTGTGATGATGTTATTGACAGACTGTGTGAATGAATGAATGCTCGGGCAGAGGAGTATTTTCGGTCAACAGGAAAGCGGAAGGTAAATGGACTTCTGTGGAGGGCTGTCACTCGTGATGAGATGTATGTTTTTCAGAGCTTGCTGATGATAATGGGGCTGAATAAAATGCCCCGTATGTATGTGTATTGGTCACGAGATGCCATGGTAGGGGGTCCAAGGATCTTTTGTAAAAAAGTGATGTCTCAATCAAGATTTCTTTGCTTGCTGAAATTCCTGTCGAATTTTTTTATTATTATTATTGTTATGATTATTATTATGATTATTATTATTATTATTATTATTATTATTATTATTATTATTATTATTATTATTATTACCAATGCCATAAACATTCATTGATGTATACACTGTTTCCGTATGAACCTAGACTAACTGTTTCCGTAAGAAAACTAGTATATACTGCTATTACTACTAGTACTATTTTACTAATACTTTACTACTTTTTCTGCTACTTTATTTCTACTACTTTACTACTATTTCTACCACTTCATAGCTGTTTCTATTTCTGCAATTACTTTTTCCACTAAATATTCCTCTTTTTCGATATTATTTTATACATATATATATATATATATATATATATATATATATATATATATATATATATATATATATATATATATATATATATATATATATATATATATATATATATATATATTTATATATATATATATATATATATATATATATATATATATATATATATATATATATATATATATATATATACATATATATAGCCAATGTGGTAAAAATATTCATTGATATATAAACAATGTTTTCACATAAGAATATAAACATAAGAATATAGTTTGGGAGCAAATGATGACTGATAAACTCGCGGTCAACAGGGTCTCATGCGGTATGCAAGCGTTATTGGCAGTGCAACAGGCCGGTGGCGAAGAGATTAAATTGCTGCTGCAGTAGAAAGCCCTCGGCAGGGGAGGGGGAAAGCTTGGGAATGCCAGGAACACGGACCAAGGAGAATTCTGCTACGATCGTCCTTCTGAAACGATATGGGGACCCAGGTTACAATCTAAGGCTGGAATTTGGGGAATGCTTTTACTCGAGGGTGCGCTGAGGGCGCCAAGGACAGCCTCGAGGCTTGACTAGTGACTTAGAGCAAGAAGGCAGTGAACACATGGGCCGGGATTGAACCAAGAAGCTCAGGGAATATCCAAGTTACAGGCCCAGAAGTTTAATAAATGCACAAGGGCGAAAATAACGTGAATAAGCAACTCTTTCTGGGTACTTTACCACTTCGCGGGAGCGTAAGGCTGACATCGACATCGAGCTTCGTCCCAGTCCTTCTCAGCGGCGTCCGCAAGGGGTCCACGTGTGTGTAGACAAAGGCCTCCCACCAAGGCCGTACTCTTGGGTTGTAGATCGGTTGTGGGAAGGAAGGCCGCCCTTGTGATGATAAAGGGCTGCAGTTGAGTTTCCGCTCACTCTGGGATTTGCAATTCACCACTTGCAATGGATACTGGCGACGTGGTTGGAGTACAAAGCAAAGGGCAGCTATATCCACGTGGCACGAGGAGAAAGGAGGGGGAGGGGGACGTCTGAACTCATGACCTCCTACATTCACTTCTGGGCTGTGTGTGAGAGTGAGCTTCTGGCGCCGTGGCCTTTTATTACTTCTGATCGAGTGCAGGGGGTGCTAATGGCCTGACCGGGTCACAGCTCCCATACCAAAAGAAAGGGTGCCAGCCAGCTACTGCCCTAGGCTAAGATTATCTCCTGAGCGTGCCTTAAAACCCCCGAATTTTCCGCCCGGAACCAACCCGAACCAGATTTCACTACCTCTCACAGTTTCAAATAGACAGAGGCCTATCTATCAGCCAAGTAAATGCAGAAAGGAGGGTGCTTTTTTAGCTTATTTTGGCGCTAATCTCTACAATATATATATGTATATGTATGTATATATATATATATATATATATATATATATATATATATATATATATATATATATATATATATATATATATATATATATATATTGTATATATATATATTTTATATATATATATATATATATATATATATATATATATATATATATATATATATATATATATATATATATATATATTGCAATGGATGGCACCTTTTCCAAGCCACCTCACCATTTCTTTTACATCTGTAACGTAGCAAAAAAGAAATAAAATTCATTTCAATTGTTTTAATTACTAGAACTGAGGTTTCCACTCACCCCTTCATGAACTCTCTCCTTCATTCCCCAAAATGGTTAAGCCTAACCCTTCTCTCTGTCCAAATGACTGCCAAAGGCCTTGTTTTCCAGGTTACTGTTATACCTTCTCGGCGTCAAGCCAGGCAAGGGCGGAGCCAAAAGAGAAAGTTGGCGCCCTGCCCTGCTCTAAACCCTCCATGAGGGTTAACTGATGCCATGAGGCCTATATAGAAAACGCGGCAAAGATTGACATTTGTGCCATCTATGTTGGAAGCGATGCGTAATCTCCGAAGGTTATTTATAGACGATGCAACGGAAATCGAGAGAGAGAACCGCTCCAAACACCACCGAGGGCAGATGTCCTTGCCTGACCCTCAAACTTCCCAAGTGTTCGAACCCAAGGTTGAACCAGTATACTTTGTAGTGGCATTTTAATTCCCTCCTCCATCGCCTGTGCCCTATTGAATGAGGACGCCATCATCTTGAAGGTAATGTACTGGAATAAGGTTTCTTAGTCTGTCACGATTCCTGTTATTTCTCTGTCTGATTTTCCATTTATTTTCCATTGTGTGATCACCTTCAGTAATTTGTGTTGGAGCATTCAGTGTTAATGTAATTATGCATTTAGAGGTGAACTGAGTTATTTGGCACCATCTGTGCAATCCCTCAGTCCCTTTTGAGAGTTTTATTATTCTTGCAAGTAACCGTCTTGCATATTTTGCAGATAGGCCTCGACTGTGGAATCCCTCGGCTCTATCGGCTCTATCCACGTGCAGTCCCCCTTCTACCCCCACTGAGATGTTTCCTGTTATGAAGACATCATCGGGGAAGAATATTTATTCTGTGTAGGATTTATTCATTTAGTAGGCCCTTATTATTGCCCGCCCAGTAATTTGTCATTCTTCTGATCTCTGTTTGTTATGTAAATATAATTAGTCAAGAGAACCCTTGAGTTTACATAATTATGCATTTAGTGGTGAACTGAGTTATTTGTCACTATCTGTGTAATCCCTCAGTCCCTTTTGAGCATCTTATTATTCTTGCAAGTAACCATCTTACATACATTGCAGATAGGCCTCGACTGTGGAATCCCTCGGCTCTGTCCATGTGCAGTCCTCCTTCTACCTCCACTGCGATGTTTCCTGTTATAAAGACATCATCAGCGTGGAATATTTATTCTGTGTAGGATTCATTCATTTAGCAGGCCCTTATTATTACCTGCCCAGTAATTTGTGATTCTTCTGATCTCTGTTTGTTATGTAAATATAATTAGTTAAGAGAACCCTTGAGTTTACGTAATTTTCCCTCACATGAAGAGGGTCCTAAGCCACAGATTTTCCTTGTTTGTCTACGAATTGTCCTAATATTGAGTCAGATGTGCAATAAGTATAAGGAACTCCCTGCATTCATCCGTTGCCGCCCAGAATCAAGTGAGTATCCCTCGGACATTCATAGCAACTGGCGTACCTTACCAAGTATGCAATTGCTTTGCAATTATCAGCAAAATGGCAACTGCTAGCTGGTCTGCATAATTAGAGACGACCCTGATATCATACCCCTTCCATTTTAAGCACATGAGAAGAGCCAGTTCCACAGCGTAAGTATGCGTCGAAATATTTTGTTTAGGTTTATGATAGGTGCAAAAAGTGACTGCAATCAGTGTTAGGTAATTGACAGACCACATGCATACCAAATTAGTTCATGAGAAGAGAGAGCATATTAACAATTCCACGAGATTTTTGTGCTATCACGTGTTAGCTGCATGTTTTAAAAATAGGAAGCTAGGGAGCAACTCAGCCGAAGAATTAATAAAAAGGAATAGAGCCCCTATTCCTTCGCCCACATGATAAAAACAATTTGAAAGTCCCGAATTCCCAGATAGGCACACTATAGGCGACCACCAAGGCTTTGACTCCAGCTATTTTCGCATGATCGATAGGAAAACCTAGTAAATACTTGGGAATCTGAATTTTCGCTCTCAAGACGAGAGAATAGTCATTCCGACATGGAACCTTCACTTCCAGGCCATGTGAGCCCATCCCCAACTGTCCGCCATCTTTGATTTGTGAGTTCCATTAGAAATTCCATTGTTATAAAAACTACACACACCACGCTCATATATAAATCCCTTTCTTTCGCTCACTAATTTTATCCATACGTCCTTGCACCTCGCCGCATTTTTTTAAAGTAATAAACCTTTAATTCTTTAACTAAGTAGGATAGTCCTCGGCGAGCCCATAGTATTCTTGTAAATTTATTTGATGATGAATATATCAGCGAGAATTTCCTCTTTCATTCATTACTGCGGGAGCCTCTGAGCTTGGAAAAAGGGTAGGCTCAGGTAAAAAGCCAGACACACGGTCAAGACGAACCCCCTCCCCTCTCAACCCGCCTGACTCATTCATTTGTCGGCAGATGTCACAAGACCAGAAGTAAACACTGGAGTACATGTGCGAGCTAAGGTTTGTTTTGATAACAGAGAATGACAATTTCTTTCTTTCCCCACACATAATCTCTCTGCAGTCTGGACTGCCCTGTGCATGTTATAAGATTAAGCATTTTTGTCTTACCGTCGTGCGTTGGAGATTTTAATATTCGATAGGATCGTTGTACTGTGTTCATTATGCCACATTTAAAATTATTTGACAGCGCAAGGAAAATTCCTTTACACACCATAAGTGTACAACCCCGTAAGCCTTTTTTTATTAGTTCTGCAACGTCTCTCTGCAAAATAAGATATACATAAAGGTTTACGTTAGCTTGGGCTAAATTTTCGTTCATTAAGAACTAAGTCTTTTCAGACACACTGAAATTTGTCTTATTCAGACATATTTTCAAACACCCTGAAATTTGAGTCTTATTTAGATGTACTATTTTTCGTTCATTAAGAACAACTGAGTGTTTCAGACATCCTGAAATTTCTATTATTCAGACATACTAATTTTCATTCATTCTGAACAACTGAGTGTTTCAGACAACCCTGAAATTTGTCTTATTCAGACATATTAATGTTTAACTGAGTCTTTGCAGACACCCTGAAATTTGTCTTATTCAGACATATTAACTGACAGCCAGAAGTTTGTCTTATTCAGACATACTAACTTTTGCTCATTCTGGACAACTGAGTCTTTCAGACAACCTAAAATTTATCTTATTCAGACATATCAATGTTTAACTGAGTCTTTTCAGACACCCTGAAATTTGTCTTATTCAGACATATTATATTAACTGACACCCTGAAGTTTGTCTTATTCAGACATACTAATTTTCGTTCATTCTGGACAATTGAGTCTTTCAGACACCTGAAATACGAGTCTTTTCAGACAACTTCAGTCTATTCAGACACCTGAATCTGTTCATTTCGAACAATATTGAGTCTCGTCAGACATATTGAACCTATTCACTCGAACAGAACAGAGTCTTTTTAGACATATTGATTTTCTAATGGGTCACCCTATATAAGCATTATCTCAAGATGACTGCGACATCCAGAGCCCAGCAAAATGAGGACTTCAAGTTCTACATGTCCACTGGAAAGGACATGGGACTGCAAGGACAAGCCCTGAGGGACTGGGTCCAAGAGAGAGTAGACGATGTCAAGGCGGAGAGAGAGGCAGAAAGACAGGAGAAGGAGAAAGAAAGAAAAGCCCAGGAGAAACGAGAAGAGGCAGAAAGACAGGAGAAGGAGAAAGAAAGAAAAGCCCAAGAGAAACGAGAAGAGGCAGAAAGACAGAAAGAAAGAAAAGGAGAAAGAAGAGGCAGAAAGACAGGAGAAGGAGAAAGAAAGGAGAAGGAGAAAGAAAGAAAAGCCCAGGAGAAACGAGAAGAGGCAGAAAGACAGGAGAAGGAGAAAGAAAGGCAGGGGAAGGAGAAAGAAAGAGCCCAAGAGAAACGAGAAAAAGCAGGAGAAGGAGAAAGGAGAGAAACGAGAAGAGGCAGAAAGACAGGAGAAGGAGAAAGAAAGGCAGGAGAAGAAGAAAGAAAGAAAAGCCAGGAGAAACGAGAAGAGGCAGAAAGACAGGAGAAGGAGAAAGAAAGGCAGGAGAAGGAGAAAGAAAGAAAAGACCAGGAGAAACGAGAAGAGGCAGAAAGACAGGAGAAGGAGAAAGAAAGGCAGGAGAAGGAGAAAGAAAGAAAAGCCCAGGAGAAACGAGAAGAGGCAGAAAGACAGGAGAAGGAGAAAGAAAGGCAGGAGAAGGAGAAAGAAAGAAAAGCCCAGGAGAAACGAGAAGAGGCAGAAAGACAGGAGAAGGAGAAAGAAAGGCAGGAGAAGGAGAAAGAAAGAAAAGCCCAGGAGAAACGAGAAGAGGCAGAAAGACAGGAGAAGGAGAAAGAAAGGCAGGAGAAGGAGAAAGAAAGAAAAGACCAGGAGGAGAAGAAGAAAGACAGGAGAAGAGAAAGAAAGGCAGGAGAAGGAGAAAGAAAGAAAAGCCCAGGAGAAACGAGAAGAGGCAGAAAGACAGGAGAAGGAGAAAGAAAGGCAGGAGAAGGAGAAAGAAAAAGCCCAGGAGAAAGAGAAGAGGCAGAAAGACAGGAGAAGGAGAAAGAAAGGCAGGAGAAGGAGAAAGAAAAAAAGCCCAGGAGAAACGAGAAGAGGCAGAAAGACAGGAGAAGGAGAAAGAAAGGCAGGAGAAGGAGAAAGAAAGAAAAGCCCAGGAGAAATGAGAAGAGGCAGAAAGACAGGAGAAGGAGAAAGAAAGGCAGGAGAAGGAGAAAGAAAGGCCCAGAGAAACGAGAAGAGGCAGAAAGACAGGAGAAGGAGAAAGAAAGGCAGGAGAAGGAGAAAGAAAGAAAAGACCAGGAGAAATGAGAAGAGGCAGAAAGACAGGAGAAGGAGAAAGAAAGGCAGGAGAAGGAGAAAGAAAGAAAAGCTCAGGAGAAACGAGAAGAGAAAGACAGGAGAAGGAGAAAGAAAGAAAAGCCCAGGAGAAATGAGGAGGAGAAAGAAAGAAAGGCAGGAGAAGGAGAAAGAAAGAAAAGCCCAGGAGAAACGAGAAGAGGCAGAAAGATAGGAAAAGGAGAAAGAAAGGCAGAAGTGTGTTTCGCTATCTGCCTGGAATTTCAGGCAGTTCGCGAAATGCCTGGTTTCACTATCTGCCTGTAACACACACACACACACACACACACACACATATATATATATATATATATATATATATATATATATACTGTATATGCATGCATATGTACATAAATATATACATACGTACAAACATACATATTCTTATATATATATATATATATATATATATATATATATATATATATATATATATATATATATGTGTGTGTGTGTGTGTGTGTGTGTGTGTGAGTGTGTGGGTGTGCGTGCGTATTTATGTATGTGTGTGTAAGTATATATGTGTGTATGGAGCGCTGACTAACTTCACTTTTGCTTTCCCACAACTTCCACATAATTTTACCATGATTTTCCTTCTGGAACCGTTTGAATAATATCACGAGGGAAGTGAGAAAGTTGCATCGTAGATGTGCTTCTAATTAAGGTAGTAAATGGTATGTGAACCTTTTCATGCATATAATTACATGCCTGTATACATATTTACAAGTTTTCTGCGCTGATGAACTTAAGGAAAGAACGAGGGAGAAAGAAAGAGAAAATCTAATTTTTGTCCTCTTTTCCTTATAATTAAATACTTGCTCTTTCCTTGTTGCTTGTTGCAAGCAAGGCATTTCTGGTCAGAGAGGGCTTTCAGTCAGGCAATCATCTTCGAATAATTGGAAAACACTTGTGTATCTTAACCATTTCTAATCCACTCCGGCAAGTTCAATGTTTTTTTGTGACATAGTTATCTAAGGACAATCTTTCAACCTGCGCCTCCTCAGGAGAGTCGTCCTATGGCAAGTATAGGTGGCTTTTAATCAAGTTATGTGAATTAATATGCCAAAATGGTTTAGATTGCTTTTCTCTCGCTGGTGCAGTTCTGTCTTCAATCACCAAGACTGTTATAATTTTCGGGCAAGAAACCCTCATATTTACCTTAATATCGTCTGACGTGTTCGATATTGAAGTCTTGGGAACGATTATAATTGCCCTAATTAGGACTAACAAAACCTGGGCCGGTTGAAGTTTGACAAGTATCAAGAGCACCTTGGAGAGACGGTGATTGAGATAATGAATATAAGGCGAGGTTTGCACAGAGTTGAATCAGAGGATATAAAGTGACTTTAAAAGGATGCAAAGAGATTTATCAGTGGGATATAAAGAGATTAATTAAAGGATGTGATGAAATTTAACAGCCGATCACCTTTATGGACGATGAACTTGCAGTAACAGTTACCTCACATGTTAAGGCACCTAAGAATTTTGATTCATGGATTAACTGCTGAAAAGTATATGGAATGGAATATCGTGAATTTTTTAGTGAACTTTTGATTGTTACTTAATTCATGCTCTTTGTACAACCCTTGTCATATTTGTAACATCTCATTTCTTATCGAGAATTCGTTTCTGAGAATTCGGTCAAGGAGAGAGAGAGAGAGAGAGAGAGAGAGAGAGAGAGAGAGAGGCGGGGGGACGGGGTGTAGGAGGAGAGGTGGGGCGCCGAATTAAATGGCTTTGTTCTTAACGCATCATTGAAAATCAGAAACGATCTTAATGCACGTAATATTAAAATTTATTAGTATTCGGATACATGCACGCTAGTTAAAATTGGGCGTACATTTGGTTATATATGCTCCTACATACTTCTCGCTTATAAATGTAGAAAAAAAAGTATACCTTAGTTTTACCAGACCACTGAGCTGATTAACAGCTCTCCTAGGGCTGGTCCGAAGGATTAGACTTATTTTACGTGGCTAAGAACCAGTTGGTTACTAAGCAACGGGACCTACAGCTTATTGTGGAATCCGAACCACATTATAGCGAGAAATGAATTTCTATCACCAGAAATAAATTCCTCTAACACTTCATCAGCCGACCGAAGACTCGAACTCGGGCCTAGCAAGTGCTAGTATGTAGAAAGTAAATACATTTCTTCTAAGCTCTAACATTGTTTTGCGATAACCCAATATTGTAACGCCGAACAGGGAGAGTCGTTATTTTGCTGAGTCGGTTGAGCTTCAGACTGTCTCTCGATGGGCCGGAGTTCAATTTCCCCGGCCGGCTGATGAAGAGTTAGAGGAATTTATTTCTGGTGATAGAAATTCATTTCTCGCTATACTGTGGTTCGGATTCCACAATAAGCTGTAGGTCCCGTTTCTCAGTAACCAATTGGTTCTTAGCCACGTATTTAAGTCTAATCCTTCGGGCCAGCCCAAGGAGAGCTGTTAATCAGCTCAGTGGTCTGGTAAAACTAAGGTATACTTAACTTAACTTCTGGGAAGTTACTGGTTTTTCAGATAGACTGTGAAGTTGAAAAAATATTATTTCTTGCTCTGCTTCCTAAGGAGTTTAGTTGAATTTCTCTACTGTCTTAATAAGAGTACGATTTTATCTCTATGTGAACATTCCGTACATTACGCAGATTAATTATCATTTTCATAGGAACTTGTCAAACCATTGTTAGGGTTGAATACCTCTACAAAGGAACAAATAGTTGGAAAAGTCATTTGAGCGAGCAGTACTCTGTTAGCTGAAAAAAATAAAATAAAAATAAAGACAGAAAAAAGTTTTCAAAGCTTAGTCTGTAAGCTTTTTATTCCATACACGAGAGCTCTTATCTCTTTTCAGTGTTCTTATCTACCCTAGTCCCCAAAGGGCGAAGAGTGGTTAGGGGAGAAGCGAAGCAGTTGAGGCTAGTCCCTGGGTAAACGATAAACACTTCTCTTGAGAATGGAATTTTAGAGTAAACAGAAGCAGAGGGTTCGACGACCTCACAGCTGATGGCAAGAAACAGCTACTGAATGAAGTTTGCGTGGGAAAGCGTGACCTGTCATACACTGCTACTCATAACTCGAATAACGAACACAGTGCATTAAACATGAAAGAGAACGTACGCAGGAAGTAATTCTTGACCTTATTTGATTCCTCTCCCTATGATAATGAACACGGCCCAGTAATGCAACACACACTGTGGAAAATTCATGCATTAAGTAATCCTAACTCCATGTCTTTTTCATCGACCTTAATAATGTTTTATTTAACCCTCATAATGAATTTAATTTAATGCACACTTAGAAAACTAGAATATTGAAATAAATAACAATCAAAGGACTGGGGAACAAGGGAGAAGTTCACAGCCTAACGTAGGGCATAGGATTAAGTTAGGGTAACATACCTTGATAGCTTATTTCTTTGTATTCCCTAACAGTTCACCTCACAAAAACCATTAAAAACTACATCACGCTTTTGAAGAGCTGACTTGTCAGTAAGGTGCAGCCTGGCCATTTTCTTAGCCAGGGAGGTCGGATCTTTTTTGGCCTATATAACTTTGGTATTGTGAAATATCTCTATGTAAGCGCCATGGATTCAGGAATGGTAAACTGCAACTGCTTATAGCAAATTAATTGCCCCTTATTTGGTGATAGGGGGACCGATTAAGACTGGAAATATACAGTAGCTAACTGGGAAGGCGACTAATTGATGCTAAGAACTGGGCTCTTCAAAGCCTCAGAGAAAGAGAGGACGAAACATCACTGTACAGAATATTAAGTAAATACTTTCAGGAAATTCTCCAGTCACAGAAGTTATATTGTATTCAAAGTTTTGCCGTTCTGTCAGTAATCTTACTAGATAGGTAAGATAAACCTAATCTTTCTAATTCAAGATAAGGTTCCGAACCCCGAAATCATTAAAAAGTAACTTAAAAGAATTGTTAAAATCTTGGCATCACCAGAGAGAGAGAGAGAGAGAGAGAGAGAGAGAGAGAGAGAGAGCGAGAGAGAGAGATGGTAATTACTTTTTATTCTAAATGCAGTGTATAATTTTGTTTTTGTACAAATGGGTCATTCTGTTCCCTGCATTCAAAATACAAAGGCACCTCTTAAGGAAGGACCCACTGGATTAAAACAAAGGTGTTAAAGTTAACTTCTTTTGAAAGAAAAGGTTAATGCTCTTCAGACGTTGCTACAAGGACTTTTCAAGTCATTAAAAAAATCATGATTTTCTACTATTTGTATGAAGGTACCTTTGGTGAAGCAGCAGAAGAAAGGTGATTCTTTGGAGTTATCTTGAACTGGGGACTGAACAAACCCACTGCTATAGCCGATAAGCAATAGGCTAATAGATTCTTCATTCTACTGGCCAGCCTGGCTTAAGTATGCCTTCTAGGCTATAAAACTGGGTTACTTTCTGGAGCAACATTGTTGTGAATTCTTCTCCTTCAAAAGTTTGCTGCAAAGAGGTAACGCTTCCTTTATTTAATAATAATAATAATAATAATAATAATAATAATAATAATAATAATAATAATAATAATTTCTTAAGAGACGTGGATATAGAGGGAAAAGGATAATGAACTAAACAATCTCAAAGTGAAAGTTACAAATCGACAGTTATTGTTTGAATGGATGCTGAATGTAAATGCCAGAGCAAACAAAATGGGATGATGAGAATATATATATATATATATATATATATATATATATATATATATATATATATATATATATATATATATATATTCAGATGCACGTGCGCTAAATCTGTGCACCCGTATATGTCTACAGTTACTGTCTTTCAATCAATTCAAAACCGTTTCTCGCATTTTTTCCTGCCAATCACGTGAATATCGAAAGCTGTTCACTTCTGATTTGATGAAGGGCCTTGGCAATTACTTGCCATTTTATATAACTCGACAACAACCCTCGACCGTTTATTGAAACATTGGTTATACGATTCCTTGTTGGAGGCTCTGACCTAGAATTAAAAAAAATTATTGCTGACAACATGGACAGGACTGAAAATATAAAAAAAAGGGAGCGGAAACCCCCATGGATCCGTTATGAAAATGAAAATTTAAAACATCCTTCTACTGTTATTCATAGATTTAAGAGGTATTTTGTAGAAGTACTGTAAGCACATATATCAGTATGACAACAATGAAATATGGAAAGTTGTTTTATATATATATATATATATATATATATATATATATATATATATATATATATATATATATATATATATATATATGTGTGTGTGTGTGTGTGTGTGTGTAATAGCCACAATGCCCTCTTAACTTCTCAATTCGTGAAGTTAAGCGTGTTAATAGCTTTACAGTTACTTATGTATCTGGTAAAAGTGACCAGTAGATTCTACATTTATATATATATATATATATATATATATATATATATATATATATATATATATATATATATATATATATATATATATATATATATATATATATATATATATGCGTCTGCGTGTGTGTGTGTGTGTTGTGAAGAATTAATTAAAAATCAGGCCCTCAAGTTTCAACCAGCCACCGCCCCCCCCCAATACCACCCTCTACCTCTCTCTCTCTCTCTCTCTCTCTCTCTCTCTCTCTCTCATGGACTGAATTCCTATTTCGCCTTAAGACAAAAATTTAAGTATAGAATCAAATAATAATTATTAATAAAAAAAGACAGCTATTAATAACATAAGCGTAACACAAACCGCAAATTACGTAAGTATTATAAGTTCATGTAAAACACAATATTTCATTCCATTCATTTTTTGGCAGTCATTTTATTAATCAATACGGTTGCAATATGTGTAAATGTTATCGCAAGTTTATCGTCTAGAAACCAGACCAACCTCAGAGATCGATTGTTCAATCACCTCACATCCTTAAATAAATCTCTTTATATATCTTTGGTAAATCTCTTTACACCCTTTCGTAAAACTCTTCTTATCCTATGATACAACGCTGTGTAAGCATCGACTTTAAGAAATCAGTACATTTCTTATCTGAATTACCGTCTCTCCAAGTTGGTCTTGATACTTGTCAAGCTTTAACTAGCCCAAGGTTTTGTTGGTCCTAACTGGTGCAATTATAATTGTTCCCAAAACGTCGTTACCCATAAGTCACAAGAATTTTACCATATTTCTGTTTTGTTTTAGCGTTGAGGAAATGGCATTTTAAACATGAAAGGACACGGAAACCGTTATGGCTAGGTCATGAAAATGTTATGAACCTTTCGACAATGGAAGTGATTCAGCTGGGAAAAACTGTTTACAGTAAAAAGCGTCTTTGCAATTTGATGAAAACTCGTTTGACAGTTTAATAGAACAGTAGGGTAACGAGTATCGGCGCTGTGTCACACACACACACATGTATGTATGTATATATATATATATATATATATATATATATATATATATATATATATATATATATATATATATATATATATATATATATCTTAAACGTTTTCGTGCAAGAGGAAGAAAGACAATTCCTCATTTTGGTGTACTGTAAGTTCACTGACGTATGGCAATTCCTAAATGCTATGGAGCACAAAAGGGGCTATAAATCTCAGATTGTAATTGTCCACAAGAGTAAGACATAAAAGGGGCCCCATGATATTCACTGTACATCTTGCAACTCTGTGGCAAAATGAGATATAATACTCTTCAGGCTCAACTTTGAAAGGAGACATTATGGTTTTTAAATATCTGTCAATAAGGCACCAGATTGGATCTGTTGACCAACTGAAGGTATCAAGATCTGGAAAAATTCTAAGCACCCAATTTTTTTATTATGTGTTGATCAATTTATCTCACCATAAGCACTCACTACGGTATCAAATATAATGTCCGCACGTGAGTTCATGACTGAATCTACATTGCTTAGCATGGATACGGAAAAAGGACGTACGTTTTTTTAAATGTAGAGGTGCCCTAACCCTCCTGATGGCTACCAGGGAGTATTGAAGTGCTGTCTGGACCTTTAGGTCGGGTTTCTATAAATTCATGGATATCGATTCTGCAATCATCAGTCTTCGATTAGTCTTTTCCTCTCTAGATACTGTTGTTGTTTATACCAGTTCATCCGCCATGGACCTCCTGCCATGCTCTTTTGTGCCATGTTAAAAAAATGTGCACATAGTTTCTGAGGATTGCAGGAACCTCCGGAGAGGAGTTCAGACTACTACCCAGAACTAAGAATAAACTTGAGGATATTCTCTCGTCCGAACATGAT
This sequence comes from Macrobrachium rosenbergii, assembly GCF_040412425.1. Lineage (NCBI taxonomy): Eukaryota > Metazoa > Arthropoda > Malacostraca > Decapoda > Palaemonidae > Macrobrachium > Macrobrachium rosenbergii. The sequence goes on along the minus strand of NC_089788.1, from coordinate 19,151,753 downwards.
AACAATGTTTGTGAGGGAAACAGTATTGGCCCACCGAAAGAAAACACAGTCAAAACCAAAAAGGTGCATAAATTCACGTACTCTGAATGGAAGCCACCTACTATACTAACCGTAAAACCCCTCTACTGAGGGGGCGTCTGAAACATCATAGAAACCATCAGACCACTTTTTATCATTTCACTGAACGGCATCCCATGAGACTCACAATGATAAGGAAGCTGATTGCAAATATGAAATAAGTGAAAAACTTCTAAGCTATTGCTTTGAAACCTGCCCTGGGGATGATGAGTTCTATTCACTGGTTTTGAGCAGGACACATAATATTAGATAAAAAAAATATCCTGCAGTAAATTAATGACAAAGGCGATGCACAAAAACGTTATTTTTTGTAAATAGGTTATTTCCCAGCTACGTATCGTTGGGAGTTGTTTGGAAACCTGGCTTAACGGAAGATGGGAGACAGTAGTTACATGATTCGAAGATAATTTCAAAACGAAACCCTGCCCGCATGAGACCACTTAGCTGCAGCACGTAGCAAGGGAAGAGCAAGTATTTAACAATAAGGAAAAAGGGGAGGAAACTAATATTTTCTCTCTCTCTCTCTCTCTCTCTCTCTCTCTCTCTCTCTCTCTCTCTCTCTCTCTCTCTCTCTCTCTCTCTAAACTCATCAGTGTATGAAAACAACTTAATAGGTATACAGACATATAATTATATGCATAAAAGGTTCAGTTACCACTTACCGTCCTTATTACAGAAATATATTCCACATAACCTTCTTACTTTCATTTTATAACATTGTTCAAACGGTTCCAGTATGAAAATGGTTGTAAGATTAAGTGTAATTTTTTTGAAAAAGCAAACATGAAGAGAGTGTACGTCATACAAACACAGATATATATATATATATATATATATATATATATATATATATATATATATATATATATATATATATATATATATATATATATATATATATATATATATATATATATATATATATGTGTGTGTATATATAGCCCACGGGATATATATTTATTATCATATATATATACATATATATATATATATATATATATATATATATATATATATATATATATATATATATATATATCATAATATATATATATATATATATATAGTATATATATATATATATCACATCACCGTGATTCATATACAAGCATTAAGCTACACTTGTCCTTTAATAGCCGTCACCTTAGTCCTGAGTTCTAGGACGGCGAACTTATTATCAACTAAAAAAAAATATATGAAAATATACTATTAAGGTAGAGTGATATATGAAAATATATTATTCCCGAGGTATATTAAGTGAATTGGATATTAAGGACGTTTAATATAGCTTGTATAACTGTTAATATAATGCTATATATATATAATATATATATATATATATACATATACATACATTATATGATATATATCACGGTGATGTGAGTATATAAAATTCATTCATAATATGGCTGCGTGCGACAAACGAACTACATGGTTATGTATGGCAGAGGTGGGGTGATATCGATTCTAAGTACAAATACCTGAGTTCGAAAGAGGGGGAATTCGTAGGTGAGAGTCGGTATCAGCTTTTATTATACCTCACTTGTTGGCCGTGTGGTTAAAATTCGCGTCACCTTAGTCCTGAGTTCTCTTCCGTGGTTCGAGCCCACGAGACGGTGAACTTATTATCAACTAAAAAATTCCCCTTAGGGTAACATATATGAAAATATACTATTCCCAAGGTAGAGTTAATTGGATATTAAAGGACGTTTGTAGCTTAATACTTATATATGTATATATATTAATAGATATACATGTATGTACATGTGTATACATATATATATATATATATATATATATATATATATATGTTGATTCGTCGAGTTTAGCAAATCAGATATATATATGTATATATATATATATATCTCATCATACATGTATAACTGTTAATATATATGCATATATAACTAAATATATATATATATATATAAATTTATATCTTATATATATACATAGTATCTATATATATACTTTTATATATATATATATATATATATATATACGTAATTTTTATCACACTTTCTTGATTTATATACAATCATGAAGCTACAAATGTCATTTAATATGCAATTCACACTACTTTAGGGATATCCCTTAGCTGGACTGGAATTATCACCAAAGGCTGGGAAATCATTGCCTCCACATATTCAAACAAGAGATAAATGGATCAATACCTCCAGGTCTCGATCCTCGACACAGTACCTTCCAACGACTCCATTTGGCTGGTCAAACCATTGAGCCACCAAGAGTACACTGTATAAGTTAATGCTGAATCTGCTGATATAGTTATCTTTCACAAACCTCTTTGGTAGAATAAAGAGCTCATTGGTACGTTTGTTAAACTGACAGCTTTTATTTGAAGAAGAAATTTTATTACACCATATTTATATACAATTATGAAGCTACAAATGTTGTTTAACATCCAGTTCACGCTAGTTCAGGAATATCCCCAATGGAGAACTATCATCAAAGGGGAATTTTTTAAATGATAAATGGATCGGTACCGCCGGGTCTTTCGACACAGTACCTTCCAACGACTCCATTCGACAGTCAAACCGTTGAGCCACCAAGAGAGGTATAAATTAATGTCAAATCTGCCGTACTTATTTGCCTGTTGAGGACAGGGAAACTGTACTTAACTTCGGCATTAACCCACCTCCACCATGATAGCTCACTGGTACGTTTAGAACACGCAACCTGTATTATGAAATTTTTATCACACCATGATTCATATATACTATCTTGAAACTACAAATGTCATTTAATATCCAATTTACGTTACTTCAGCAGATTTGGCATTAACTTATACATCTCTTGGTGGCTCAATGGTTTGACTGTCGAATGGAGTTGTTAGAAGGTACTGTGTCGAGGGATCGAGACCCGGCGGTACCAATCCATTTATAACTTTAAAAAAAATCCCCTTCGGTGATAACTCCCCATGGGGGATATTTCCGAAGTAGCATGAATTGGATATTAAACGACATTTGTAGCTTCATGATTGTATACAAATCACAGTGTGATAAAAAATTTCATAATAAGAGCTGCATGTTCTAAACCAGTCATTCTCAACCTCGAAGGCATCAACAATTTCCAGGGGAGGCGCGAGGCCCAGGGAAAATTTAAAAATTCTAGAATAATATTCGATATTTTCTTAACAAGAATGAGGAACTAATATTCAGAAGTTTATAAAAAAAAATGCAATGTATCGCCTTATAACGTTAGTTTCCTATAGTCTACCATTCTAGTTAGACTCGCTAGGCTTACCATTATTTTGTAAATATTTACTTCCCTCCCTGTCCCTCGAAACTCCTTCTCTTTCTCTTTTTTTATATTCCTCCTAATCTGGGAGGGAATTTTACTCATAGATGCAAGGGGGGCGTGGAGGGAAGGACCAGCTCTTAGAGGGGGCGTGGTAATAGAAAGGTTGAGAACCACCGTTCTAAACGTACCCATGAGTTATCATGGTGGAGGTGGGTTAATGCCAAAGCCAAGTACAGTTTCCCCGCTCTCGATGTGTAAATAAGTACGGCAGATTAAGCATTAACTTATACCTCTCTTGCTGGGATCTCTTTGCATTGAACAGACTCGGCGTGGCTTAGAACACTTTATATTTATTTGTGCCATTACTTCATTTGCAAGTATTAAGACCCTAGAAAAACATAATTTTTGTAAACATTAACACGTTCTCTGTATTCAAAGGAAAAATGGCAACGTCGGTTTTTTGAGATTAGTCATTTTCAACTTTGAAACAAAAGGTCCATTATAAATCAGCAGCTAAATCTTGACAACCCTTTCTCTCTAGTGCTAATTTGGTTCTTATAAGAAGGAAAGTAGGGGCGTAATGTGGAAGACTTAAATATCTTTCTCTCCAAGGCAGCACGTGGTATGTGAATCGTTGTATGCATGGTGTTATTTATCTCTGCGTGTATGAAGAAAACATGAGAGATGTATTAGACTCGCTGACAGAGAAAAAGAGAGAGATAGATTGAAGATTGTTTATTCAAACTTTTTCTTCTTGCTGTATATCTGCCTTTTTTTCCTGTTGGTATTTTTCAGTTAAGAGGCTCTCAGCTATGTGGCAAAACATGACAGCACTCTCATTGCTTGCTCTACTCAGTTAGTTAGCTAGATTTCACCTGTCAAACCAATCGTCCAAACAACTCACTTCAATTGCTACATGAGAGATCCATAAACCAATAGTTTATTTTTGAGAAAATAAGTGCGTTGCTTTTACCATAAATCTATCACAGTGAATCGACTTTTTTCTTTCATTTTTTTTTTTTTTTTGAGCGGGGAGAGAATTACACGAACAGAACTCATTCTATCTAGCCAATGTTTAAGGCAATACCTTTGAAATATGTTTTCCTTATTTTCTACTTTGTAATCTCACGTCATTTAAAGATTAAATGCTTTGAAACTGGTACATTATGTACTTGTCCTAGTAAATGATGATGTCACAGACTTCTATCAAATGAGTTAATTTTCAACATCGAAGGTAATGCAATTCTGAAGGTAGATTTCGTTTACGTATAAGTTCCACAACTGCCGTAGAGAGAGAGAGAGAGAGAGAGAGAGAGAGAGAGAGAGAGAGAGAGAGAGAGAGAGAGAGATCAACATTTTAAACCCAAAACGAAACGCCTACTTAATGTCCCATCTTTTGTTAACAACTTTTCCCAAATCTGAAGACCATTGTATGATTTTACTGGAAGTAAATTTTCCGGATCAGGGAAGATTGTAACTCGAAAGAGACACTAAAATTATTTTGTGCAAACAGAAGTGTCACACAATCACATCAAATATTTCTTTCTAAATTGCTCTCATTCGTCTACTGAAAGACTTGACTTCCGCGCAGTAACAATTTCTATGAAACATTTCTAATTTCGGTGGGGGAAAATAATTTGCTATTAGGGACTGTTTTCCATCTTTGTAAAAAAATATATATATATATATATATATATATATATATATATATATATATATATATATATATATATATATAATATATATATATATACATATATATATATATATAATATATATATATATATATATATATATATATATATATATATATATATATATATATATATATATATATATATATATATATATATATATATATATATATATATATATATATATATATATATATATATACACACACACAATTATTTTGGTGGCTAGCCGAAGGCAAAGATCAAATAACCAGTTGCGTTTCGCCAGTCAGTATCAATCTCATGACTTTGTGTGCCATTTTGATTTCTAAAGTCTCAGTAGTGCTTGAATCTTTGAATCTTACCAATGTAAATGTGTCTGAATCCCTTCCTCTTAAGTTTTTTTAGGAAAGTCGCTACTGGTACTTATTCTGTTGGCAGTTATTTATCTCCTATCATCAAACGTTCTTTGGTTTAGTCTGAAACAGAGCATTACCTCTCCTAGCACTATGAATTATCATCTAGCTAGTCTATCTTCCATAATCTCCAGAGTCACTTCTCTCGCTTACTTCCCTTTCTAATTTTTTTTGGAATTTCACTCTTCACAAATCTTTCTCTCCACAATCTGCTTTAGTCTGCAAAGCATGGTACACTGGCAGTCCTACCTCCCAGCCACCCGGCTCCACCTCCCCCCTCCCATGCGTATTGAACCATCGTCTCTTGATATCTCAGCAACATTCTTTCCAGTGGAGTGTGGAGAAAGTTTGTTATTATTATTATTATTATTATTATTATTATTATTATTATTATTATTATTATTATTACCTTCCTATTTTTCTTTTTTTGACTTTCATGAAACTTGGTAGTTAGGTAATTGTGGGTAGTAACTTGACCCTCAAGTGATTTTGAATTTGCTCGTTTCAAGGCTATGGCCCAGTTCAAAGATAAAAGTTTTTTTTTTTTGTCAAACTTCAGCAACCAAGACGGGTTTCTGGCCTGACCTCAAGAATTCGATGCCATTTTTAACCTTGAAGGTGACAGGTCAATATAAAGGTCTAACCAATTTTTCAATGATTTAAAAAAAGTTGGCTTTTGTGACTATTTTCCCAAATAATTTTGAACATACCAAATTCATGAGGGCCAATTTGACTTCCTAAATTATACTTTTCACTGGCTTTGAGTGAGACTGGTCGGCAGGGAAGAGTGTGATTATTTTCCACAAATGAACTTGAACTATGCTCGAAGGCTCAGGTCATTTTAAACCCAAAAAATTGATTTCCAGATAATTCCAGTTCTACTTCTGAGGCTACATATTGTGTGTGAATAAAGTCCTCGAACTCGAACCTTCTTCATACTATTTATTCCTCTGCAAAAATTATTTTGACGTCGTTATCTGAATTCATGCGACCATGCTCTCTTTTTGCAGCTCTTTCTTGTTTTCAACACATTGTTCTTATTTTTCATAAAACCTTATATACGCACTTCTGTCAAGGCTATGGTAGTACTTTGTGAACTCCTAGACTGATAACGAGGATAATAAGACAGATTTCAGTTCACCTTGACGAGGCACTTACTATCAAAGGTTTGCGACTTTTCTCCTTTGATTCAGCTGTCCAGAAAAAGGTAGAATTTTTCTTTCTGTATATTTAATGAATTATTTTCTCCCAGATTTTTTATACTATTATAGTCTACACCAAATTCGGGTTTTTATTATTTTTTGTAGTAGCAAAAATCCCAATAGTCATCCCTCACCAAACCCTCAGTCATTTGTCTAGATTTCTCAATGAATACACTTTTCCTAATGCACACAATAATGGTATATTTCTTAAATTCTAAAACTTTCTTCCACAGTGCATTTTTCCTTTTATTTATTGCATTTTTCATCTTTCCCAAGAGATCTTTCTCTCCTACAGGTAATTCTTACTCTCTAGTTTCCCTCTGTGCTACATCACAACGACAAGATGAATCCCACGAACATTTTAGGGAACAACTGGTTCATTTCCATTTTTCAGCTTTTCAGGACCTTCCTTGCTTCCTCAGAGACCATATTCTTATGAACTCTCAGAATTATATTAAATCTTTTCATATTCTTATCACCCCATTTTGTTCGTCTCTACCATTTACATTCAACATCCATTCAAACAGTAACTCTCCATTTGTAACTTTTAGTTTGAGTCATTTAGCTCATTATCTTTTTATTTCTGTATCCACTTCTCTTGACAAAAGAATCTACTCACTATTATTATTATTATTATTATTATTATTATTATTATTATTATTATTATTATTATTATTATTATTATTATTATTATTCTTATTATCTAATAAAAAGAAGCATCTTTTTGCAGGAGACATCACTTTCTGCAGAAAACACTTGAAGGCAGAAGAATTTATATCCTGAAGTCACTTCAGAGGATAATATAAATTTATAGTCTAAAAGGCATCTTAAGACATGCTGGCCAGTAGAATGAAGAATCTATTCGCCTATTGCTTAGTGGTTATAGCAGTTGGTTTATTCAGTCTCCTATTCAAGATACCTCCAAAGAGTCGCCTCTTTTCTGCTGTTTCACCTATAGTAAAACTGGAAAGAGAACTTCAGTTACTTCCTCGCCATTTCACTGTACCTTTTGCGGTATGTTACCAGATGTTTTCGTGAAGAACTACCAGTATATAGTGCATAATTAGAATTATTCTAATTACAATGACCACACCATTTTAGGCAGGAGGGCTATTCTTCTCATCAATGGCAAACTCGTAAAAAAAATCTGCAGATATTGATTCCACACTATTCACAGCTTTTCTTATCTCCCAATATTTCTTTCTCTGATTTCTTTCATGAAGACATCAACGCAGTCATGGACGCATATCATACTCGAGCCTCAAAAACACTTTTACAATAAACAAGTCACTCTCCAGTCTACATATTCTAACACACACCTAACTGTCATCATAGAAACTTTCAATCGCTCTCAACCAGTTTCCCTCAATACCTTATATCCCAACACTCGTGCATGTCTTTTAAACTTGTCAAAAGCTTATAATAAGTATGCATACTCCAATTACATCTTTTCTCTTTAACTCTCAGACTTCTCACACAGCAGCTTAATAAGACAAAAAGAAACTGGTTCACACACTTTGTTCCAAGTCCATTCTCATAACACTCCTTATCAAGCAATCTGTCATCTTTCTTATTTCTTAGATAAAAAGTGCGGTTGTAATGTTATGAACACTCATTTCTACCGTCATATCAAACTCCTTCACCCTCATGCGAAGGAACACTCATTTCACTCTCCCTTTTTTTGTAACCTTACACACCATACTGCAGAATGTAACCTGTAAACTAATCAGCTCCTGGTAACTTTATACTTCTCACCCCATGCAGTCATATGTGGCTGCGCATTTTATCTGAAGAAATGAAGAAAAACAACGGTGGGAAGACTTTCCAGATTACATGGTTTTACCAAGATGATCCTTTGTAAGATAAAGCAAAAAAAAAAATAATAGAAATATAATATACGCATTTAGATTAAAAAATAAAGGTCATTGTTTCTAACAAAAAATGACAAAAATACTGAATAGAAATGCAATAGAGAAATTTATACATAAATACTTAACTTTGAGCTTAATAATGGAAATGACTTTTTTATGACTAAAAAGTATGAATTTCAGTCTGCCAAACAATCAACGTTATACATTAACAAACTGAGATGCAACTAATAGCGTTCCTTCCGAATATTCTCTCTCTCTCTCTCTCTCTCTCTCTCTCTCTCTCTCTCTCTCTCTCTCTCATTAACACACTCACTCTCTCTTTCTCTATGCAGCAGACAAAACGTAAAAGTAAAATAACGATCAGTTCCGCATTACACACAATTCTGAAGACATTCAAACTTGCACTGATACGTAATAAAGGAAGGGAATACAAAATGAAATCGAATATAAGCTTTTGATTCAGCATAGCAATCATCCTCTCCAGGTCTCCTCTCATAATTGCTGGCCTATGTTCAACGTTGGAGCTCAGAGACTTTCGTCAGGAAGAGAAATGCCAAGCAGGTAAGTAAAAATCACCACCACCTTTTATTTTGCCTTCTTCAAAATAGATTTTCATATATATGTAAAGGCCACTGAGCCTATACTTGATTTAAGTCTCTGTTTTATGAACCGAGGTTTCTTATTTCGAGACATTATGTGATAGCAAGTAACGTGAGCCGATATCATAAGTTATATCTTTCCTAACTAAAATCTGAGGACTACTGGATTGAGATACTAAGTACAAAACTAAAACGCTTTATTGACAAAAATCAACGAAAAATAACTTCTTAAAAATTACGAAGAATGAAATCCAATGTTTCAATAACTATCAGAAAACCTTCTGAAATAATGCTCCAAAATCATAAACACTCAAATACCTAAGGGAATACAGAAAATAATCATCTGTCAAATCATGAACAGGTCAATCAGTAAAAACAGGTCGTCTCAAATTTACCACTCTCATCCATGTAGGAGGGAGAGAGGAAAAAGGAATAGGAATGGAGTGGAACAGAAATACCTGTGAAAGAATCATTAAAAATCATAAAATGTAAAAAATTGCAGAAACACACATTTCACTGTCACAGGAGAGGTTCAGTTCTGAAAAACAAAGTCTAAAAACATATATGAATTCTTACTCACTCCACAAGTCCTCTGGGACAGTCTCCATGTGAAAAATCACTCACATCTTCAACATGAATCGGATTCACAAGTCCGATTCGAACAACAGTTCCTCTCATTATATTCATTATGTCACGAACGAACGTACTTTTGTATGACATCATTCGAGAGGTCAAAGTTCGGCAAGACACGCTCTGTATTTAAAGGCGTCACTATCGACATGCATCCTTCAAACCCGGATTTTGTTTATTTTGCTCGTGTCCGGTCACCAAGGTGGTTTCTTCGAATAGCATATCTGCTGCGTGTAGTGAAAATGGACCCTGCGAATAGCTGACCCAACTTTTCAAAGGTCACCTTCATGAGCCTTTTATATATATATGTATATATATATATATATATATATATATATATATATATATATATATATATATATATATATATATATATATATATATATATATATATATATATATATATATATATATATATATATATATATATATATATATATATATTATTATTATTACGGATTTCGAGGTTGCGCTAGAGTTTGCTTCACTGTAATCAATAGGACCTTGCAATAAAACCCTCGAAAGACTGTAACCATAAGAAAAAGAGCAAATACTAAGTGGTAGGTCGCCAAGTGAGAATTCTTCTTCTTAACATTTACTTTATTTACACAAGCACAGTGGTGAATCAAAGGTGACAGATCTCACTAAAATGAAAATGTACAATAAATCACTGAATTAGAGGTTAGCCATCAAGTAATTCAAAGGTATACATAAATGGATCATATACAAGAGGTCTTTAAAATTCAAGCAGCAATGCAATTATACAGCCCGGTAGGTCAGATTCTTCTTGGAAAATCAGGATGGCAGGAGAAATGTGTACCTGGTAAACGACACTGCCAACACTCATGGAAGTGAAATAATTCCAGATGAGACTATTAATAAGATAATATCTCTCTTAGGACGAGTTAACACACAAGTAAAATGGATTGCATTACTCTAATCACTTCTAGCAAGGGACACACACACACACTGGCATTGATAAGTACACTGTTGCAAAGTCAAAAGAAAAGGGATTGAATTAAATTATGAATTGTGAGAGAGGGATACACAGTGAGAGAAAAAATTACGCTGGCTTAGAACTAACCCTCGGATCCCAGGATGTACCGTACTTTGCTTCTTTGTGATGCTTGGATAGAAGATTCTCCAGGTGAGGTAGATCTGAACATCTTGTGAAAACGTCTGGCTCAAAGGTCAAAGTCCTCCAAGTGTATGGGAAGGTGAGGGCCTGCCTGGCATACAGCTCAATCCCGAAATGGGCAGGGCCTTCAGCAGACTCAAGCAGGTTGACTGGCGGTCTTGGTCGACTTGCCCCTTTTAAAGCAGAGAATATGCTGGGGACATGTCTTCAGGCGGCAACCCTGATGCATACCTGGAGATTAACGAGGAGAAGACCTTTGCCATTTCATTGAAAAGATAAAAGGGAGTGAGTTAGGTTTGGATTTGGCTAGGAGGGAACAACACTTATCCTGCAGGTGTTTTCCCTGGCGATGCATGAAGTCCCAACATTTGGAAGGGGACAGCAAAACACTCCCTATCTCGGCCAGCTCACTCCAAATACTGTGGGTTTACCAATCCCCCAACTCAAATGGAAACTTTTACTGAATTACTAAAGAAATACATGATACAGAAGCATAAAGCCGTAAAAAGTAAAACTCCACAACTTCAAAATCTGTATATATATATAATATATATACACACACACACACACACACACACATACACACACACATATATATATATATATATGTATATATATATATTTATATACATTTATATATATATATATATATATATATATAGATATATAGATTTATATATAGATATATACATTTATATAGATTTATATATATAGATATATATATATATATAATATATATAAACATATATATAAATGTATGTATGTATATATATATATATATATATATATATATATATATATATATATATATATATATATATATATATATATATATATATATAACCACTATATAAAACTCAGTGACTCAGTGCTTATTAACCTTGCCTCACCAGCAAACGACCTGAGACAATTCTCAGCAGGGGCAAACAATCAGGCCTTTTCCCCCAAGATTCCTTTGACCCTCAGTTGACCAAATCTGTGAACCTGTGGAAAATCGACTGTTGGGAGTCAGAGCTAAAGCCAGTCCCTCTGAGGGCACAGAGTAGTATGTATATCTATTACACAGTACAGCAGTGCCAGCAGTGCCTTCCCTAATTCAGCATAATGGAATATATATACCCCACAGTAGTTTTAAGTGTACAGTTAAGACAAACATTACCAATGCTGTCATTAACGTTATCTTAAATACAATTTTTTTTAAAGATATTAACAACATACATCAATATTGTACAATAAAGAAGTAAAGAAGATAGCAAGAATACATACCTATAACACATATATTTATATATAAATATATATATATATACATATATATATATATATATATATATACATATATATGGATATGAACACATGGTCTATCGAGTGAGAGCCCAGGGCATTAGCAGTTCAAACGCAACGGTCATAATGCCCTGGACTCTCACTCGAAAGGCTGCTGTTCGGTCCTGTGGTGAGTCAGAAATTTTTTCTGCGAAACACGTTTCCATGTTATCATCTTATCTCATGGTGAAAGGGGTAAGCCGAAGAAATGTATTAATTTGAGCAGTGATGGGTCGGGAAGTTGGATAAAATTCGCTGGTATGTTGGGCACTAGGCGCCTGCACGGGAAAAACCTCAGGTGCGTAGTACTTAGGTTCCAACTTCTTTTATGACCTTTGTGTCCGAATTGCTAATGGCCTGGACTCTCACTTGAAAGACTGGGGTTTGGTCCGTAGTGAGTCAGAAATTTATATATATATATATATATATATATATATATATATATATATATATATATATATATATATATATATATATATATATATATATATATATATATATATATATATATTATATATATATATATATATATATATATATACATACATAAATGCATAATATATGAATACATACACACACATGTATGTGTATGTATATGCATGTATTTTAAAAATCGTAGATGAAGACTTGTTGAATGTGGAGTACAGAAGAGAGGCAGAAGCAAATAATTCTACTGGTGAGGCGATTATTCTGAGTCTAAGAATCATTTAGCGTAATAATTTTGGACATAAGGAAGAGAACCAAGAGGCTGAGTAGCTAACAAGGATGTGTAAAGGTATGTTTGGTGGAAGAAAACGTTCCTTAGAGATTGGTGAGAGGAATAATTGTTCTCATGTGTATAGGTAAATGCCATTGAGAGTTCTGAAGAGTGACAAAAAGTCAAAGTTAAAAGTTTATGTAGAATATTTTTAGAAAAATCTTTGTTTGTTTGATGCTAATAACCACAGGAAACTTGAATATGGATTGGCACCAGGAACCAGTTACTATGAGGAACTGAGTGGTACTCTGCCCTCTGTTTTGAGAATACTGCCCAATGGAACTTCAGATTTACTTCGTACTTCCAGACTTCAGGTAACTGTTATTTTCCTTTCTTTGCCATTTGCATGTTCTTTTTACGTAGCTTTGAAACCTTTCATATCGTGTTTAAAATAAATATTACTATTATTTTAAATGAAAATGTCCATATAATTTTGTCTTGCTGGTACACAAGAATTTTTTTTTAGAAATACTTATTTTTATCTAGGGCACAATAGTTAAACACTAAGAACATTCATGTATGGATTCCTCACGAATGAAACTAAAGAAAATCAATATGTGGATAAATTGATAAATGAAGGTTTATCCACAATGCGTTCGGTATTAGGCAGAGAGCATCAGAAGGAAAGACAGTCCATGAATTTTTCTTTAACATGATATCCCTAATTTCAATGTGCTTGGCCCACCAGTGTTTAAGCATTACTCTCTGGTCATGTAAAAAATGTGGCACCTAGACCTCCAAATATTTCAACATAGATCATTCTCTATTTGCTGGTAAAATTGTGTCAACACAGGTGGGATCTAAGGCCAAATGAAACCCGCAACAAGTTTTCCCAAATGTTCCATCTTCATATGATTATCCCCATCAGTGGTGTGACCTCTTTCTAAGAAATAAACCATGATAATTCCCACAGAGTCATTGATATTTGACGCCACACGAATAAATTATTGTTTCCATGGCTTGCTTTGAATATTTAAATCAAGATCAAGGTCGTGAACTTGGAAGTAGTGACTTTCAAAAGGTCTTACCTGCAAAATAACTAAGTTCTTGTGCATGGCTGCATTATGCATTCAGATGAAAAAGTTTTAGTGACGACTATTCTTACTGGGAGAAGGAGAGAATTTTTTGCAAAACATAAGTTATCAAGTAAATGAAATACTACCATATAAGTATATGCATGCAAATAAGCAGTGGCTATTATCAATTAAGAAGAAATTATATCACAATTCACTCAGTTCTTTGCATACTTCTTTCTCCATGAATCTAATTTCATATGTTTTTCAATTATGTACTTTTTCACTCATTCATTCAAACATTACCTTATCAAGAATATCAGTCGTTATTTTCTATTCATTATTTTGGCTATTCCATTCTCCTCAACAGATAAACGGTGGAAGGCTAAGCTATCTGGACTGCAGAATAAGACTGTATGATGAAGCTGAAGTCAAGAAATGTTCGGCATTGCGCCAAAAGGGCCAAGAAGGTCCACTGTGGATTGCCTTTTATGGCGATTCCAAAATTCGAGATAAATTCATAAAGTTTCTTGATATGACGCCAAATTTCAACTGGTATATCTACAATAACACCCTAAAGGTAAGTAGCCCTACACAGATTCTTGTGCCATATATGCCTCTGTACATATATTTATGAAACTTTAGTTATGTCAGCATTAATTATATATTGGTTTCTGGTGTCTTATATTCTATACATGCATTCTTTGTACAAAGCTAGACTGAAACTTTAAACAACCATGGTTCAAAAATCTGTTATATACATTCAAAATGTTAGTCCTCCATCACACTTTCAACAAATAAAATTAAGATTTTACCAAAAATCTCTTATACCGGTCTGAGTAATATTATAGAGTAGATTTTTCTTATATCTGGTTTTGTTTGTTTGTTTCACAAAAGCAAAATGTGAACACCTATAATTCATAAAACAAAGCCTGAAGATCGCTCTCTGTATGTTTGAAATGCTATACAAGGACTTGACCTTAGTATTTCATTCATGTAGAACTGGTAGAGATGGATGAGTAAGCACTTAACATTTCCTACAGTCATGAAAGGAAAAAAAATGAAAGGATACTGTTGACATACCCAGATAAATGGCATTTTTTTATTCTTTACCGCCTGGCCTACTTAAAAACTGA
>NC_089788.1:19124159-19134159 GCF_040412425.1 Macrobrachium rosenbergii | reverse complement strand
GCTGAAGCCCATTGGTTTTAAGAAGAGTTTTTAAATTATCTTGATTTTTAATAAGTTTATGGCTTTCTCCTTTCTTTCAGAGAATTTGGGACTTTATCTCGTATTACTGCTGTCAATGTAAATAAAGGGGACGGCCCGAAGGAGAACGAAGAAGCCGCGCTAACTGAAAAACTAACTCGACTTTTTCATTACTCTCGACTTTTCTCTTCGACGGCCGAATGGATCGACGAAGTCATGGTGCGCATTCCACAAACTTGAGTCAAGAGAAAAGCCACAAAAAAATGAAATAAATAGACTCTAAAACTTGTTAGGAGATAAGATTCTTGCTATGAGCATTCTGTTGAACTATAGGCATATCAGCAAGGAACCAAACACTACCACTTACATGACCATTGTGGAGGGAGATGTCCTCATCCAAAGTAACGTTTGAGGACATGGTAGAACTGACAGAGTTAAAACTATCAATGTTTTCAATGAACTTACACGCAAAAACCCTTTCCTGATCCATCCCTTGCTGGAACAGAACGGTCATTTTGGAATAACAGTGGGTCTATGGACCTGCATGTCTCTTGATAATATATTTAAAAGCTTTTGTAAGGATACTGCATCAGTTCAAAAACACCGGTATCGTCGTGAAAAGTCACATGAGTCTCGCTATAAATCAGTAATCTTAGACTTGGTGTAAAACCTTCTGATACTAAACGATCAACCCTCCATTCTAGAGTGCAAATTAGCTCTGGTTTCTTTATTTTTAACACTGTAATGTGATAATCATTCAAATTAGATGACAAACAACACAGCAGCCACAGTAAATCTCTTCTTCAAAACAAAATTTACAGCAATGCAAGCTCAAGTACAATGTATAGGAAAACAATTTTCCCACGACATTTTTCTTTTATTTGTTTTAAAGAAAAAAATCATGTCTACATTAGAACTTACGGACAAAAACCGTATTGACTCTGGATATAAGAGTTCTCTAAATGAATGTATCTTTGGTTAGAAAAGCCTGTTAAAAATTTATCATGCTATGATAATTCTGTAATTGTTGAAATTATTTCTTGAACTCCGTTCTGGTACAGGTACATAATTTAGAACCTACAAGATCTTGAGGCACATTTCTTCTACCCAGCAGAGTTCATTCACCCATAAAAATTCCAGAGTTATCCCTCATTTAAAGCCTTTAAAACTCCATCAGTTCCTTGGTTGACAACTTTGCGTCATTTTGGGTATGCATGATATCTGATCTACCCGTCCTTTCCAACATGTGTAAGTCTTACATCATAGCAAGATTAATTTCAGAATCTGTACCATGTATAAATGCAGAGTATTGAACCCAGCAAGCCAATTGCTTTTATTCCAGGAGCACGGTTTGCCGCAAGATCCAACAATGGGATGAGGAACTTTTTCCTGAGACCAGCTGCTCGTTACATATCTTTTGTACCGTTCCTTAATGTTCTAATGTCAGCATCAATATATTTCAATAAACCCTTCCCGAACTAACTTGCAGTCTCTGGCATCATAAGAAAACCGTGACAAGAATCACGAAGTACATTTAAAATCGTGATATCCTACCTGCACCATCTTTAATGATGGCATCGTTTTTTTTTTCTGTGCCTAAACCATATAAAATAGACTTTTCAAATATACAAAATAACATGTACTCTTCTAAATATCTAAGCAGATATTTTCAATATGAAAAGAAAACAGTGACTTACATTCTGCTCATTTTCTACAGCACATGGCCCTCCAGAACACAGGAGTTACCATCTGGGACTCGACGTTGCCAATGAATCTCCTCAACATTAAAGAATGCCAAGCCCTTCATGACTCGGGGATGACCTGGCATCCCGCATACTTCGATCATAATTGCCATGATGACATCCACAACGACGCTTACACGATCAGAGATGAGAACATGATGATCATCAACTTTCTATGCAATCCATATATAGAGAGCAATGGGATATATTGTTGTACCAAGCAGTGCTGTGAAAAGGATTAAGAATTAAATAATTATCTTAGAAAATAGTGTTTAATTCTTTATTGTAAACAACACAAGTACGTTAGCTGTTCTGTGTCGTAAAGGTATTTTCGGTGTAAATTTATCTTTATTGTGTAAGTGGATTGATGCTGGTATGGGAAC
Source organism: Macrobrachium rosenbergii (assembly GCF_040412425.1). NCBI lineage: Eukaryota > Metazoa > Arthropoda > Malacostraca > Decapoda > Palaemonidae > Macrobrachium > Macrobrachium rosenbergii. The sequence continues at coordinate 19,132,016 of NC_089788.1, read as the reverse complement.
CTTTAAACTGGATTAAAATTTACCCTCATCATATCATGGCAGCCTATTTGCAGGTGGTGATCTCTCCAAAGGTTGCTTCACATAAATTAAATCCCATGAAATACAAACTGGATTAGGGTCTAAACAGAAAGAGAAAGAGACAAAAGTCTTCTATTGTGTAGCCCTTGGTCGAAAAGAACGCTAAGTAGCTGAGGAATATACAATGGCTTATTGTCAATATCATATATTTTGTTATTTGTTAAAAATCAAGTTCTGATGTGATATGATGTTACAAATTTATGAGTGAGACAGAGACAAAATAACCCACTTTTCAATGATGCCTTATGAAAACAACTATGACTGTAGAGAATTAAATGGCTAAATACTATAAAGACAATGGTTTGCTAGCAGCAAACAAAATAGATCATTGCTGTTTCTTTACCAAAGGCACCATTTGTTAATTATTAGAGCATGAACCACTTAGACATACAGAGAGAAGAATAGTGTTCATTCACAAGTACAAAGAAAAAATTATAGATTATAATGGAATTTACTCTGAACGTGTAAATGCGGGGAGTGGCTGAAGATGTGGGATTGTTCTTTACAAGGATTCGTTCATTCAGTACCTGCAGGATGTGGCAACAATATTCATGTAAAAGGAACTGACTTTTTAATAAAAAAAAAAACTAGTATTGTGCGTATGGGTACTTAAGTGCTTGTAATCACCATTGACAAAATAGGCAACTTCTTTAAAAAGGTACAGCATTTTATCGTGATCTATAATTGCAAGTGATAATAATGATCCCTTCTATATTCTTACGTGCTGTTTACTTAATTTTCGAAAGTATTGTTGGCGCAATGATTTGCAATTATTGGTTGGTACGATCACTTAACATTTAACGTGTTTTGCCGAAGAAGGAACAACAACTTAAGATCTGTAGCCATCTGGTCTTTTCTCTCAAGAGCAGCATAAAATATCATCCTTGGAGGAAAATTACTCGTGCATCACTTGAAGAGAAGCCAGGAAATGGGCTCTTTCTCCCAAAGTATGCCTCTACGAGCTTGTCCAGGGCTTTTTGTCTTGTCCCTTTTTGACCTCTTCTGTACCTTTTTCACCTCTTCTAAGGTATATCGTTACTATGGAAGTCAATCTCACAATCATCTTGGGGCATTTGGACAGGACACTCCCTTCCATGTCCTATTTTCATACCCATTCTGTTCAACTACCCTTTTCTCTTCAGCAGCTATTATTCTCTTTCTTTCTCGCTCCTAATATCAACTAGATACCTCTCAGAGTTACTGAGATTTTCATAGACATTCATGTAAACATTCAAGGATAAATCAACAAACTCAGACTTGACTAAAATACAAAAAAATCTTGAAAATAAATCGAGCTTCCGACGATGGTGAGGTTTGATCAAGCAGCTCCATTATTATGGGAAATGACTTTTGCATGGACACCATATGGCACTATAGCAAATACACCGTGCTAAGCCCCGCCCACTGATTACGTCACGACCATTCCTTGAAGCTGATTGGTTGGCAATGGTTTCGAAAAGTTGGTTAATCTGTGGTTCTTTTCATCTTCATTTATTTTGCAATGGTTGTTTTACCGAACTAAAATACGTTCTGCTGATTATCAAAAGGAAACGTTATATTATCCCCTGCAATAAAATCATACTACACATCTCCCTAAAAATGGTAAAAAAAAAAGGAAAATATAAATGAAGTCAAGAGTGTTCCGTGATACTGCAGTGTTGCGTTTCGCAAATGAGGTTCACCTGAATGCGGAGGTGACACAGGGAATGTCTGCGTTCGAATCGGTGCAGTGAATCAATGGACAATAATAATTAACGTTTGATATTGTCAAGAGTGTTTGCCATTCTAACCTTAACACAAAGACTTTCTCAGAGCTATGCAGACTGGTATTTCATATTGATTTCAGGAAATTTTACTACATTTTACTAGTCATAAAATCGATTTCATTGCAATCGTTTACGCATTCGGAGGAGTGATAAGCAGTGACTGCACTCTGCAAAACCAGAACAGGCTTATGTTTAACTTAAAGTTACAGTATGATAGGCTCTACGAGTCATACTGGATATGATTTGCTGAGAATTTTCTGAAGGACATTTTCTCCTTTCGAAATAACAGGATCATAAAAAATGACATAGACCTATAATGTCCTATGTTTTTATGACGTTTGGATTATAGGCCTATCTTATATTCAGCCGTTTTACTGTGGTTCTTGTTGTGGTTATTCTTGTTCTTTTGCTGCTGTTATGGTGCTTCTGGTGTCTTCGAAAAATTTTCATATGGTAACCTAACATTGCAGAATAAACATAGACTTATTTATATATATAATACTGGTGTAAAGAATTATCTGCCTACTCTTGCTAATTGAAATTTTGTCATTTGTTTTAGTTAAAAATAATCGAGATCTTTATGAATATAGTCTACGCTAGAATATTTTCCCAACAACAGAGAGAGACAGAGAGAGAGAGAATTACTGACTTGTGTATCCTTTTGCCCAACAGGTAATCCACAAGAATGCCCCCAAAAGCAAATGAATCATGGGCTACTCGCAGGCTGGTTCGGATCATCTCATACATAACTTTTTCAGCTATCATTTATTTTCTTATTTCGTTAAGTATCTTATGATGCCTTCCTACCATAGCCTTCATGTTCACAGAAATGCTACAGCAGCCTTATATTTACTCATCATCACAGTAATATAATTTGTTATCCCTTTGGTAAATATATTTTCAATACGGTTCATTGAGAACAGTTTGATAGTTGTGTGAAAGGCTGAGACAGTCCTATGATTGATCTGTGTGTCATCGGCTACGTGCCCACAAGTTTTACTTTTATTCTCTGCGGTATAAGTGGCGTTACAATCACTTTGTCAATCCACGCATGTATGTGTATGTGCACTTCCTTATACGTGTACATTCCATTTTATGCATATACATTATATATCGTGGAGTTGAAACTACTATATTAATTAAAAGCTACTCTATTTCCAACAGATACGGGTAGAAAACTACTTGCGATAAGAAAATGAAGTGTAGGACCCTGCCCTGTCATTGTCTCAAAATATAAGAATTTGATGTGCAGGCTATGCCCTGTCATTACCTCAGAATATCAGAAATTCAAGAAATGTGCTGTCCTTTGGGAAAGAGATAGAAGTCCCTTGTGGATTGCCTTTGTTGGGGACTCTCAAATGAGAAATAAATTCATGCAATTTCTGAATCTGACAGAGAATTTCAATTGGTATCTTTACAATGTATCCACAAAGATAATGCTACTGTGAATTCTCAGCTCTTTTAACCTGTACCTTAGTGCTCTACATGGTACTGGATGGTTAGTTAATATTATTCTTTAAATAGGTATATGACAAATAATCCATCATTAAATAAAAACATAAATCTTTACCATTAAAGTCTTGATAAATTAAGAATGATTTCACAAGAAAACACGCTTGTTAACACGAAAAAATAAGATTCTTATTAAACTCTTATATAGCCTTTCCAAAGTAAATCTAATAAAGGTAAATTCAGCGCTGTTGATCCTTAAAATGTGAAAAGAACAGAAAAACCACCGTTACTATATACTAAAACTAACTATTTGGTCTACAGACAAAAACTTCGATTGATTGGCCATCATTAGTTCATGAAAACAATGAGAAACTTAAAGCGACTATGGTAGTAGTTGGAGACAGAAACACTAGGATTGACTTCATATGGGCGACCGAAGGACTATAGACACATCTTTATACGGCTCTATGGAAGTTTCCAGAGACGCAGCTGAAAGACTGGGCTTACAAGGCATCTCAAGTACCTAATCTAGTCATTGTAGGTGAGCTGGAGCCTCTCGTGGCTTTACAATAGCTGCTCAGTGGGGCATTGTGTTGAAGAAAGTAATGTGCATGAGGAACACGTTCACCAACAACTTCATTTAATGGTTTCCACTCAAGGGAAATGTTTAATATTAAGGAATCTTTTTAAAAGTAACTTATTAGAAATCATTTTCCACTTTGCCATACTTAAGAGTTTTTAATCACAATATATCTGATTAGAACCAATACTATTTTAGATGTAGACTAAGCGCTTACTTAAAAATAGAATTGGTGTCAGTTAGGCAGAATTAGTTGTGAAAAGCAAGCTTTTAACTCTCTCGCTCTCTCTCAAATACTCATCATGAATCTCTGTACTAGCAGTTGGCTGATAAATGCTGTTGAGCAACCTTCTCTACATCTGGTAAGAGGTCACTGGTTCCTTCCTGATATCTATGAAAAAAAGGGACCATCCCAATTAGCAGAAACTAATGAAAACTGCAAAGTTACTTTTTTAGCTATTGTATGGCTGGTGTGGCTGCATAGATGAGGGAAAAGCAAATCATACTGTTTTAATAATTCATATAATTCATGCAGTTGTTACAACAATATTATTTGCATAGAGAACATTGTTATCTGCGAATCAGTTAGGATTTGCTTGCTCTGATATAACAAACTCCAACTCTGGAATGCTGTATTTAGCAGCCTATGACTGGGTCCTCAGCCAAAATATAGCAGTATTTTACTCACACAAAACACACACACATATGTATATGTGTATATGTGCGTGTTTGTGTGTGTGTGTGTGCGCGCGCAAAATACTGTTGTATTTTGATTGAGGATCCAGTCATTCAGTCAAATGTGATATATATATACATACATATAATATATATATATATATATATATATATATATATATATATATATATATATATATATATATATATATATATATATATATATATATATATATTATATAAATATATATCTATATATACATATATATTTATATATATACATATAATATATACAGTACATGTGTGTGTTTGTGTGTGTAAAATACTGCTATGCATCGTTGCAAAGTAGGTGGAAGAATTTTTATTAATTTTATCAGTTGTATATACTGTACTTATCTAAGTATATTTTTGGGGCTGTGGTTGCTTGTGAATAATATCGAGTTGCAGATAGTAAATCTGCGAATAATTAAGGAAATATATAGGCTATATATATATATATATATATATATATATATATATATATATATATATATATATACAAATATTCCCTTGATCATTCACATTTTGTACTATTCACAAGCAACCACAGCCCCCCAAAAATACTCAGAAATTTATATACAACTGATAAAAATTAATACAAAATCTTCCACTTACTTTACAACGATGCACGAGTGGAATAATGCAATTGTAACGCTGTTAATAGTTCATAAAGTACACTGAGAAAGAGGTAATTTTGTTGGGAGGGGAAGTAGGGGGTAATTACATTCAGGTAGGGGGATCTCCTGGAAGAACCGAATGGGGGGTACTGGGAGGGCCCCCATCTGCTGGGAGCTTTCATGACTCAAAAGCAACCACAGTCTTTGTCACTGCAGGATTTGGTTTGTGGACACTTTCTGATGAATTTCATCGTGAATATGAGAGTCTGAAGTCGGTAACTTTAACTGGTGATGCTTGGACAAGAACAGCGAAAATATTACATAAGCTGTCAATACGCACAACGGTAATTGCATGGTGCCAAGGACGAACAAGGTGAGTGACCTCATGTTCACACTTCTTCGGAAACTACCAATATAAAAAGACAAGAAATCTTATCACGAAACCACATGGGACTGTCAATGAGGCTTATTACTTTCCCTTTGGCTTTTCTTAGCAAGCTAAATTACACAATATAAACGAACACCCAACTAACTTCCTTTAAAAAATCTGTCATTTTCCTGTCATATCTTACGCTTTAGTTAAAAAGAATTATAGCCGGCATAATTATAGAAAGAGCATAGAGAATATACAGAAAATAATAAGACCAGAGGTGCCATAGACCTCTTACGCTCACCTGCACTGAAAGTATTTGCTTGGAATCAAGTGTTGTCTTATAATACGACCTCACAGGTTAGTATTATATACCACCACCAATTGTAACGGCTCTAAATATTTCCTTTTGACTTTATTGACAATTTCTCCATGAACAGACGTAAAAAATTACATTTTTCATAATATGCACACATAGGCCTTACATTCCATTATATCGTGTGACAGTGTTCAAAACATACATTTTTTACCCAAATACCATATTTTTTTTTTATTGTAACCTACTCGAAGAGACCTCTCATTCACAATCATACATGATTATCTTTTGAAACATTATCATTTAAAAAGAAATATTAAAAAAAATAAATTTATATACCTTAATGATGAACCTATATCATATGAACCAAGATCCAGCCCTGGGTTTACACCCTAAGGAATAATGATACAGATACAGTAGTTAGGAGGGGTACTCTAAAATTATATTACAACCATCGCTCTAGAGCTTGGAAGAACCATTTTAAGGCTGACATTATCATTTAACCCGGTTACTAGTAGTAAGGCCGGAGCAGGGGCCGTATTAAAGGCTCTTCTACAAGAAAGCATGAATTACAAGTTTATAATTTCCCAAGTGAACTGAAAACAAAAATTTTTTTTTCAGAGATGTTTTCAGTTAACGTAAACTTTTATTTATTCCAGGTAATTCACAGGTATAGATTATGCTATTGTGAATGCGATCGGCAAATCAACTACAATTAAGTTGCATGAAATCCTTTTCTATTCCCGAACACATCCCTCAACAGTGGAGTGGATCGGTGAAGTTATGGTATGTCCATTATTTAATTTAGCAAGGGCCTAAAATTTAACCTACTGACTCTGCTGGTATAGCTCTTAGGTATTTCTAGATCAACCAAATTTAATTACATGAATTAAGATTATCTGGATATTCTTATTTGATATCGGTGCAGTGCCCTATTTTATAAATTAATACTAGAAAATCATAGAGTCTCCAGCTATCTTGTCATATAGAATTATATATAACTAAAAATGGCCCTTTCTCTTCAGAATATGTATCAAAATGAGTTATGCAACCATTCCCAAACACTTTTTCATCTCAATATAATTTTAATCAGATAAGTACTAAAATGACTCTCATGAACATAAAAGTTTCTGCGAGGACAATGAATTTTTTAAAGATATCAATATTTGTAAAATGCAAAATAACAAACGAAATTCTAAAAGAATGCTTTAGCAGGTTTCTCTAGTTCTGAGTAAGTGGTTGGAAACGGAGGTAACATTTTTTTTTAAATTCTAAACTGTAATTCTAAAACTTCCTTTTCTTTATTGTTCTCGCTAGAGCTAACAAAGAGATATTCCAGATAAACATAAATTTCAATATTCATATTTAAACATCAAAATGTCTGATGGGTTTCACATCTTTGTACACTAGTCTTCCCCCTCTCATATCGAGGATGAGGCAGATTTTCTTCTTAAATTAGAGAGATAAAATAACCCCCAACATATTTTGACGCTGATTTTCTGGCCAGTGAAGGTAAATAGAATTGGATTGGATCAGACGCTGGATAAGTAACCAGTAAATAACAAAAGATATCATTCAGACACAAATCCTTCAACCATCTTTAGGGTCAGGGCATGTGGATAGTAACTATATCTCAAGAGAATAGTTGATAAAATAGGAGAGTAATTTCTGAAACAATCCTCTTGAGCTGCAAAGGCTTTATACATACATATATATATATATATATATATATATATATATATATATATATATATTTATATATATATATATATATATATATATATATATATATATATATATATATATAAAACCTTTGCAGCTCAAAGAGGATTGTTTCAGAATTTATGCTCTTATTATATTAACTATTTTACTTTAGATATAGTTGCTGTCCATATGCCCTGACTTATATAAGGATGGTTGAAGGATTTATGGCTGAATGATATCTATTGTTATTAACTGGTCAC
>NC_089788.1:19109159-19121659 GCF_040412425.1 Macrobrachium rosenbergii | reverse complement strand
ATATATATATATATATATATGATATAATATATATATATATATATATAGAATGATCGTGTGTGTGTGTGTGTGTGTGTGTGTGTGTGTGTGTGTGTGTGTGTGTGTGTTTGAAACTACTGGTCACTTTTTACCAGATACCTATGTGATTTTAATAACCATAAAGCTCTCTTAACCCCTCGATTTTCTTCACACTTTTAGATACGCTTGTCACTGCAGAGCCTAAGATCCAAATGGAGGTCCAAATGAATAAAAATTCTGAGTGCTCTGAGGCGATACTGAGCATAATTGTTTCATTTGTTAAGGATAAAAGACATGTTCGAGAAGAGAAAGTTGAAATGGGGATATACGGAGTGCGATTAATGGATTCAGGAGAGGCAAATATTCATTTTGCCCTTTCTTGTCAAGATTCTTCAAAATGCCTTTAGCCAAACTTATTATTCAAACATCTACTGTGTACTGCAATTCATAAAATATTTGTGACCTATAAGATTTTTTTACAACATGCATATATATATAAAAATAGGGTTTTATATATATATATATATATATATATATATATATATATATATATATATATATATATATATATATATATATATATATCTTCTTGTTGCACAATCATCCCACGCCACAAACACTCAATTTGAAGCTGGAAAATACAACAGTGCAGAGTGTTGGTCTGTGTTTGGCTGGTGGTAGTTATCGAGCCATCGCCGCTGGAGCTGAGTGGACCTCCTCCCCTTCTGACTGCTCATGCATCACTGCGAACTTGCGAAGGCTTTTGAAATCGGTTTGCCCCACCAACACGTTCATGATGCGACGTGGTGTTGAAAAACTGGCTTTTCAACACATCCGTTCAACACTGCGCGCATCATGATGCAGACATGTTTAAATACGGTGCTTTAGGGACCTTTGAGTGGATACACTCAAGTTGGAATTGTCTGAACGATTGTCGTTATCGATAAAGATCTTCGAGAAATACTGAAACACACACACACACACACTATTCAGACAGTATGAACTATCTCTGCACCGATTTCAGTCTGAACAAAGATTTGGTCCCGGGAAGACATGGCATCATCTTTAGAAGGGGCGTGCGCTGTAGCGTTAGGAGCTGTTGCTGCCGCCTACGCTGAGGCAGAATTAGAAAGGCCTAAAAGAAAGTAAAGGAAATGGGTGAAACAGTGGTTGACTAAGAGAAATGAACTTTCTCACAATGCTTTGCTCAAGGAATTTGCTCTAGAACCTGGAGACTGGTTTAATTATTTACGTATTGACGAGGAAACTTACTTAAAATTATCGAAAAGAAAGATACGCAAGGTAGTAAAAGAAATCTATTACATATCATGAAAGACTACTGGCTACACTGAGGTACCTCGCCACTGGTCGCCCCTTTGAGGAATTGAAGTTTTCGACATTTGTACCTGCACAATCTCTTGGCAAAGTAATCCCCGAGACTTGCAAAGCCATTATGGAAATTTTACAGCCAGATTATATGAAGGTGAGTCTGGTATTATACAATACAGTGCAGTACGCCAAATGATTACGCTCAAATAGGCCTACTTTTCAATTAACAGGAACTTTGAACGTCAAAATTAACTGAAAAAGACCTATAAAAACTAGGCACCGTCTATTAAATGAGGTATTTTAGTTATTAGTTGTAAAAATTATTATTGAACAAATCTCACAGAGAACACTGAATTGAATTGTAACGGTTTGGCGAAATGTTTAGCTTATGGGAATACAAATGAATTGGGTAATTTAGGCCCTCTTATCACAGGTCAATAAAAATCATATCGTTACAAAAATCTTTTTATTAATACTGTTATATAAGGTGAATATTTATTAATTAACTTCCACCAAAAATTTCATCAAAGCGTGAGAACCTGAAGTCTTTTTTTAAAAAAGTAACTGAGTGTAGATCTATTAACGTCATATTGAGTTCTAATAAACTCAGAAAATAACACAAAACTAACATAAGAAAATGTTTCAATAAGATGCATTTAAAAATTTGTCTTGAACTTATAATTGAAATACAAAACAATTACGGCTTCCCTGCAAAACAAATAATAAATAAATAAAACGAACTCTATTGATTCTACCTAAAATTCCCTATCCGCAAATGCAGAATTCAGTCTGTGGTAGTCTAGGCCTACACAATACGTCTTTACACGTCAAGGGTTGCTGAGATACTGATAATATCGGCAGACAAACATACATTGCATGACCTGTGTATGACAGACATAAGTCGCAAGCCAGCAACCTGGTCATGACAGATTCCCGCCGAGATCGCTCAGACCACGCAACTCCGCCCACTTTTGCATTCAGACACGCCCATACACAATGTTTTTGAGAACGATACAGACAATCGTTCAGACAATCGTTCATGCAATCGTTCAGTGTATTGGGCCCTTTAGACTTTGTAGTGGCAAGCGTATGCAGAAAGCGTGGTGTGAAGAAATCTGGAAGGGGGCATTGTGGATATTACAATTACAAGCACACACATATACTCACATGTAAGCACATACATACACACACACACACACACACACACACATATATATATATATATATATATATATATATATATATATATATATATATATATATGTGTGTGTGTGTGTGTGTGTATCAAAATGTGTGTGTCTATATATATATATATATATATATATATATATATATATATATATATATATATATATATATATATATATATATATATATATATATATATATGTATATATAAATATATATATATATATATATATACAGTATATAAATGCATGTGTGTATGTATACATACACATACTATATATACAGTATATGTATATATATGTGTGTATGTATACATGCACACATACTATATATATATATATATATATATATATATATATATATATATATATATATATATTATATACACACACACACACATATATATATATATATTATGTGTGTGAGTGTGTGTAAGAGAAAGAGAGAGAGATCAAGCAAAGTTTTTTCCAAGCGACGTAGTAACCATGTTATTATGCTTCATGTAACATGTAACAGTAGACGTTTAGATAGCGTTCCTTGTGTTCACAAAACATGAACAGCTCCTGGGCCAACCCAGGACCATCCCATAAAAAGCAATAAACGTATCCATAATTATGTTCCCTGACGGAGCAGCCTAGATCATGGCCTGGTCTCTCTGTTGACTAGACCATCCCTTCAAAGAAAGATAAAAGAAGAGATGAACATTTCTCTCTGGGCAGCTTGATGCCTGGAGACTCCTCGAGTTATGAAACAGACATATACGCAGAGAAGGAAAGCGAACGAGTTTTAAATTCGTAATTTCGTAAACTGTTCCTTTTAACGCTCTTCTATGAAATCATTTACGCGTTGGTTTATGCTGCCAGCCTTACTGTTTTTGCTCTCCGTGTCACAAGCAACGGCTCCAAGTGAACTCAACATGTGAGCGCCCATCTCAGTACAACAAAGCGAGACCACTGACCTCCCTGAGCCGCGAGGCATCATCTCTCTCGCCCTTCACAGCGCAACAGGAAAATCTGGAGGAAATGACGGACGTCGTGGTGGCGTTTACTCATGACTGGTACGAAACATCCTCTGAAAAACGTGCCGGCTACGTTAATGTTCAAACTGATAAAAAAAAAAAAAAAAAAAATACAAAAAATAGTGTAATTTCAAGGTCACCGAGAGATTGTTTCTTTTGACCTTGGTGAAGTAGCCTGAAGGTAGCGTCACAGCTCCTGCTTGTTAAACGTTCTCAGAGGATGACGTCATAGGGACATCATTGCTCTTGCTGGTAAAAATATCAAGATAAAATAGGTATTTTAACTTTTAGTAAGCGTAATATCCATCGGTTTATTGTGCAAAAGACGTTACTGTAAATAAAGTCAAGTAAATATCGCCTTCATGGAGAGCCACATTTCTCCTCTGTAACTACGAGGGAAGTTGAGAATTTGACCTTTTTTATCATTCTTACATATATTTTAGTTTTATATGGAATAAAAGAATAAATGTACTACTGCTTAACAAAAACTGTAAAAATGGGAAGCATATAAACGATTCGTTTATACGGCAATACAAAAATATAATAACGTTTAAAACTTAATAAGAAAGAAGATTTATGAAATGAGTTCACCACTCAAATTCGATTTCAGCAAAATTATTCAGGAGTGCCAAGGTCAGTGTGTCTGGTTCTGAATTTACTAATTATGTTGTGAAGAAGAAGCAAAATAAGTGAAAATCTACTCAAACGCGTAACCCTTATCAGTGGACAACTCAGAACACAGCATCTGGTGCTAGATTGCTATGGAAAATGGAAAAAAAACCAGGCTCATACCTCACGCTAAACGTTAATGTGAACGTTGATGTGCGGATGTGATATCCGATGTAAAAAGAAAGATATTCCTATTTCCCTTTTGGAGAGTGAAAGGAGAATAATATATTTCTTTTATTGCAACGGTCTAATATCCACTAGTATGTAGATGTGATATCTGACGTAAAAATATTAGTTCATTTAATTTTTGGAGATAAAAGGTAATATAATATAAAAAACCTTTGGGCGAGCACATCATACTGCACGTCATCTATCAAATGTAAAAACTTGACGTAAAAATAATCATTAATTTCCTTTTGGTAGATAAACCATGATTAACATTATTAAAAAGAATCAATAGCCAATACCCTATACTACAAGCCATCATGCAGATATAGAATCTGACGTAAAATAATGATTATTTTTCCCTGTGCTGCGGAACTCAGCAAATTGGACAACATAAGAGAAAATGGGACCCCCTGGCAAGAATGTTAATGTAGGCCTTACGTGACAAGAATCCTCATAGTAATATTAGTGTTGGCATAGGAGAAAGAGCCCACCGTACTCGTAAAAGATCCCATAGTCAGCAATTCAACAGAATTGTGAAGTATATATTATAATGGTCCAGAGAAATTCCAACGATTCATTCTTGTATTTGTATTAACATACAACTTATACACCACAGTAGGAAGATACAGAATCCTATACTCATCTCTCTCTCTCTCTCTCTCTCTCTCTCTCTCTCTCTCTCTCTCTCTCTCTCTCTCTCTCTTGTATGGATAGTATTTACTTCTCTCTTTCTCTCTTTTCTTCTAATTATTTAATGACAGCACAGGATTCAGAACATCAAGAATGCTCCTCTTTATTTTCGTTCAACATCTCAGAATTAAAAATGTGGTTGCTGTTGACCTCAAGAGACGAGGCTCTTCTGGTTAGGTTACGTTAGTCTCATCTGTCACATCTGGGCTTATACCCCCACCAAGGGGTCTTTTGTATCTAGGTAAAGGTGACTGAGGTAACTATAAGAATTACAAGGAATAACTTTAGTTCGTATACCAAGGGAGGGTATTTGGTAGTATTTTGAGTGAAAAATCAATATGACAGAAGGATTTATAGAAGAAGAACATTGTGGTTTAGACTAGGAAGAGGCTGTGTGGTTAAGTGACAAGTTTACAAGTAAAGGGGAAATGATGTTCATTGCTTACATGTATCTAAAAGGAAGATTCTGGTAGGATTAAAAGATATGCAAAGTGATCGCTGTTAAGGATGTATTAGTTAGACAATAATCAAAGAACTAATAAAATTTTCTGGTGATGAAAGTGAAGTATGTGTTAGAATACATTTATAGGAAAGTGACCGGTTTGGTGTAGAGGTGGGCCTGAGACAAGCGTGTTCAATGTGGCTTGAATGATGTCATAAGTCATAAGTCCGAGGAAGGACATTAGATTAGTGTAAAGTAGTGGGATAAGGGAAAGTGTTGTGCAGTTACTGTGGAATGTCAGATTTTTATCAGATACAGCGCCGATTCGGAAAATGAAAAGTTTAAACTATTGAAAGAGTTTACACGTATTTTGTAAGAGGAGAAAGTTTAAGGTAAATGTGAAAGTAAAAGTAAATGTAAATGTAAAAGTTTATGAGTAAAGTTATGAAGGAAAGTGAAAACCAGGAAGATGACGCATGAATGTTCATGTGAGTGATGGAAGAGTAAAAGTGGTTAATTCGTATAGGTGTCTGGGAATAAATATGCTGCATAATCGCGAAATTGGTAAAAACAGGTTAACGGCATTGTATCCATCTTTTTTTTTTTTTTTTTTACTTATTCAATTTATTTATTACTATACTTTTTCAGCTTTCTTCTCCACGGAAGACTGCCAAACTAATCTACGGACTTTTTTTCATGTTCCATACAAATATGTACGCAACAATAATAATAATGTTATTATTATTATTATTATTATTATTATTATTATATTATTATTATTATTATTATTATTATCCACTCTAAACAAAATTTAATTAATATCCTTCCAGATGCAGGAAGGTATTTCATGATATAATACACTGACAAAAGTATTACAAACACGAGTTGAAGTGCATTAATAATCAAAACAGCAACATACAATAATAATAATAATAATAATAATAATAATAATAATAATAATAATAATAATAAACTGACACTTTCCCTTTAGTATACCTCCAACAGATTTATATTCATTCCAGAAATAGCTGTATTTGTTTGTGTAGTGCGCTGATAAACAGTACAAATATTTGCTGAGCTGTTGTACCGGGCTTCCTTACACGGTTCGACTAGGGGTTTGAGATTTACTTGGGACATATCTCTATGATGAATGATGCCTCCACATTAAAGCTTGTTTTCGCTAATTATTTATGTTTGTTCACGCTTGTTTACACGAACATCCAAAGGTTTTTGCCTCTTATTTATAACTGATGCTGCTCCTACCTGGCTTTTCAACCGCTGGCAGGTAATTCTGATGAATTAGTCTTCATATTTGCTTTTTCTTCACACTGACTATGCTTACCTTCTGTCTGCACTGACAGTGCTCTTGTTTTTGTTTGTTTTGTAACGCTAAGTTGGCCTTTACGTCAACATGAGTTCCTAAATTTGAGTTGATTTATGGGCAATAAGGGGTGCTTATCAAGCCTTCTATCCAAACATATCCTGTTTAACTTACTGCCGTATCTTTTCCGCTAATTGTGGCAGCTGAGTCATCTCAGGTAGCAGACAAGGTCATACTAGGCTAAAGTTACGACCAGTGTTCTCGAGCCTTGGTATGTGTCTTATATCATCATTTCATGGCGAGTAAATATTCCTACAAAAACAAAGGCATTAATATACAAATAATAAAAATTGCTGAACGGTATATTCATATAAAAACTTAAATAGTTCAAAAACAAAGAAAAAGGGGTCGGTTATGAAAGACAAAATATAAACATTATAAATAATGTTAGTGACTTAGGCTTGCGGAATTATGAACAATTGGACGAAGCCTGTTTGAAATGCAAATTCGGGAGCATGCGGTTCCAGTGCATACTTTTAGTTCAATTTAGATAACAATATTTTCATAATAAGGCAAAAAGTTCCCTGTGTTCTCTGCTTCTCTGCCTCTCTCCTTGCAAAAAAAAAAGATACATTTGCTGATGTATATATATATATATATATATATATATATATATATATATATATATATATATATATATATATATATATATGTGTGTGTGTGTGTGTGTGTGTGTGTGTGTGTGTGTGTGTGTGTGTGTGTGTGTGCTGAGTACTACACTGATCTTTTATTAAAATTCCAGCAGGTGGGTAGGTACTACTTTATTGTATGCTTCGTAAGAGGTAAAGAAGGTTCTTTGCAATAAGCTTTTTCACCAAATAAATCGCTTTTATTTGTCATCAGATCGTTGGGTTTCTTCCCACCTGGACGTCCTACTTGAATTTTTTTCCTTGGCCCAGTTTTATTCCCTCTTGGAAGAAACAATCCTTGGTTGGTCTCGTGTAAGTTTACCAATAAAAGCCAGTTGTCTGGGGAATTAGATAAATAAATATGGAGCTCTTAAGGACTGACTTACGTCGTCTAAACCTATTTTAGCATGTATAATGTTACTTTAGTCGGAAATCATTGAAATTCTTTAGCATTTTCTCTTCTAAAGTACCACTACTTGACTGATTAAAGCACAAAGGGCTACGCTCATACCCAAAATAAAATTAAAGTATCATCAACATTTCTTCCTTTTTCCCATAATATATGCGCTTTTTAATCCGCAAAAGATGGCATCCTTAAAACCACAAGACATCTAGGAGATATAACGAGGCAGGTCTTTTCTTATTCATTCACAGCTTCCTTCTCGAGTGGACCGAGAGAGCTCCACTGAGGCAAAGTATCTCATTACGAAGAGAGCGGCGCAACAAGTTGCCGAGGAAAAACTGGAATCTGATGCAGTGAAAGCGAAGCCAGATGATTACTTTTATGGAGAATCTGGCGGAGATGAAAGTGATTTTTCCTGTGAGATTTTCTGGATTTTAGTAGTGCGGGAAAAACAGCAATCATTTTTCTTATCATTACCTTTTCCTTTCAGTGTATTAGCTTACAGAGCCTTTCACGTTATAAGGTAGGATTCTCCTATTCTCTTATGTTATTGGACAGTTACCTAATGATGGATTCATATCCCTTCTCTTTATAGTCAGGATACTAACACTAGAATTCAATATTATATTTAGCCCGCTATTTTCTTAAATCATCTGTTTATTTATGTGTTACGCGTTGACGTTTTGATATTGCCTTCTTATTTATACTCTCAAACGTTTACTTACATTTATACTTATTCTTTCACCATACGCTAGAAGGGTGGAGTACCTGTTTCTCAGGAAGTCTCTAGAGGTGAGTTGCTAACCCCACGCACTTTTAGTTTAGCTAGATAAACGTTGGTACCTGTTTATTCCTGGGTGGAAGGGTGGGCAGCAGGCCGGAAGCGATCCACACTCCAGACAAACATGATTCAAGTACTGCACGACTCAGCAACGGCTGATTACAAATGTGGGTGAGGTGGTTGCAAAATCTCTATGCCTTCCAGAATAACGTAACATAACACTGAAAGCTATGATAAAGGATCTAGAGGGACCAGTTATTCTAATAGTAAAACTAATGTGCATTGCACATTTTCCCCATGACGAGGATATCTACGTGAACTTTTTGAAACTCAGTTTCATCCTTTCTTCCCAGTGGGATGGCCATATACTCTATGACTCCCCTTTCTCAGTTAAAGCTTAACGCAGCATTTTATAGCACCTGATCTTCATACTTATTCTTTTTCTACTCCTGTGAATATCCTTTCCCTTCCCCCATCACCAGATGCTGCCAGCTGCCCAATCTCAATAGGATTATTAAATCTTTAAAGACTGGCAACACTACAGGTCCAACTCACATTCCCATACCATTCCTTTAGAAAGTAGAAGACGAAAGAGTACTTGTGATCTGCCATTTTTGTTGCCTAGCAATGTCAAACACTAAACTGAACTTTCAACTTTGATCATCTCTGTCTCTATTCTATATCTATTATTTCGAATGCTGCTCTTCTGT
This sequence comes from Macrobrachium rosenbergii, assembly GCF_040412425.1. NCBI lineage: Eukaryota > Metazoa > Arthropoda > Malacostraca > Decapoda > Palaemonidae > Macrobrachium > Macrobrachium rosenbergii. The sequence goes on along the minus strand of NC_089788.1, from coordinate 19,112,233 downwards.
GTTCCTTGTCAATATGACTGTATTTGGGGTACTTTTTTCAGTTCAGTGACTCCACCATTACCTCTTCTCTTGCAATTCTTTCTCTCAGTCGATAGGGGCTTCTCTGTCTCTTTGTTACAGGCCTTTATTTCAGCATTGGGCTGACAGGTAGCTTTGGACTACGCGTCAGGCCATCTCTTCCCACATTTACTTTCTAGAAAATGAGTATTTCTGTGGAAATGAACTGCCAACGATTCTGAAAGTAGTATTACCTTGCCCTGACAACCCTTGGGTCAACAGTACGTCCGATTTTTAATGATTGGTTTCCATGGCACTTTACAGAAACTATTAAGTTCACTGGGCGAATGACTGAATCTTTTCTGCTACAAGCTTTGGAGCTTTCACTGCTTCTGTTTTCCAAGAATTCTATATCCTTATTCCTCTAAGAGACGAATTTATCACAGCCTTCGTGGTTGTTCACCATTTTGATTTTTACACTTTTCCATTACATGTTTTCCTCAGATCCGGTCTACTGAGGGATATTAAGGTGCCAGATTCATATTTGTGTAGACGTTGGAAGTCATTTCAGTATTTAAATGGATACCGAAATGGACCTTTTCAAACTTATTCTGATTCTAATGAAAAGAAGCCGTTTTAAAAGCAACCTTTCAGAGTTCAAAAGCCTTTCAAGAACAGCCTCTGAAGAGTCCTTTTAGTCTGATATTTCTCTTCACAGTTATTTTCCAGCGGCGTGTTTGGGGTTGCGACAGGGATTCAGAGATCAATGGAGAAAAGTTTTAATGAGAGTGCTTGCGCTCAAAAAGAAATGAAAAATCTTGCTTCTGCTTTGAGGTGCAGCGTAAGTGCAGGTTCTTTGTGGGTGTTTTTTCTTCATGCTTTTCTTTGCAAATCGGTGAATTTTCTTTTCTTTTCTTGTTTGTGTTTTCATGCCTCCCATTCAAGGCATGAAAACCATTTTCCATGGAAAATGGTTGATCACATTGGGGTTACAGTGGTAAAAGTTATGTACTGCAAACGTTTATTAACAGCGAGGTTAAGAATATATGCATTAAAAACTTACCCTACAACGGAAAATATCTTATACGTTGAAAATTTTCCAAATTGTCCATTTACTAATTTTTTTAAATAATCAAGAAAACGATTATTCAACTTTCAAAATTGTTTTTATATTTCGAATATATATATATATTTTATAATTATTAACATATTCATTCATCTATTTTTGAGAATGAATTATTTCTTTGTTCCAAACAACAAACTAGGGATTCTCATATGTTTTACGTCAATTAAACCATTTCGCCTATCTTCATTTTTTTTTTTATTTTTAAATATTTATGCAACCAAAGGTTTTCGTCATCACTGCTTTATTTAGAATACAGGTGGAAACAGTCATTCCAGAAGTCAGATATACCAGACTATACCATAAATGACTTACGTTGCACTTCTGACATGAAATATATACAAGGTTTACACTGTCAAAATATTCGCAGCTTAAAAGACTTTTTTTGCAACTCCTACAAACTTGTCGAATAAAATTTTGGATGTTTTAACAAAAAAAAGTCTGAATTTTAACATAAGCCATCTATACTCCTGATAAAAACACACGCGTATACCTTTATGTATGTATTTCGAGGCGACATAATTGAGAATCCCATATATCTCAAACAAGCATATTATATATATATATATATATATATATATATATATATATATATATATATATATATATATATATATATATATATATATATATAAACAGATAGACAGACAGGTAGATAGATACGGAAATTAAAAAAATTGAACACAAATAAGCAAATGAACAACAAAGGGTCGGCAACCAAATTATATCCTAAGTTCCTCGAAACTGAACTCTCTCTCTCTCTCTCTCTCTCTCTCTCTCTCTCTCTCTCTCTCTCTCTCTCTCTCTCTCTCTCCTCAATTATTCAGCAAAACTTATAAAAAAATGCAGGTCAATTACTTGCAAACAGTTCTGTTCAAGTCTGCTTTTCTGATGCAATATTCCACCGAAAGTACAAAGGAAAGAAAAGAGCACAAAAAAAAGAAAAAATACTGAGCTCTTCCCCTACCTCAAGTCCGCGAGAATGGACGCGTTTATAAATCAAGAACGTTTTCTCGTACTAACGAGAATCAACACTCGGGGAGGGAGCCGAAAGAACGTAAACAACTTATGCAAACGAAATTGCGCTCAGCACACACCTTCGGGGATAATAAAGTGGGGAAATGTGCTTGCAAGCGATCTCGGCAAAAACTGAGAAATAAAGCCCTCGTAAATCTTCCTCCGGGGCCCCTCTCCCTGGCAAGTCATGCCTGCTGCTGCTTGTGAGTAAGCTGGGAGTGAGTGCATGGGTTAATTTCTATGCAGGAATTCTCTTTGTTTCCATCTCTTTTCTTTTAGATTTCATGGTATTTTGAGTATTCCGTGAATTTCTTTCATCTGCACATAATAAATGGAAGTTTCATAAGTTTCAGTGTCAGTGGCATCTCTACTCTTAACCCTGACAGAAAATATATTTGTATGCCTAAATTCTCTTTATTTAAACAGCGATACTATTCCATAGTTTATTTTGTGATCCGCATTTGTTTTTCATCTGGCCATGATAGATTGAAGTAGTTTTTTTTCGGAATAATTTACAAACTTTCATCCTGTATCCGGTACTCTTACTACCACGTCAAGTGAAATAACATTCAGCATCCTTTTGACCCCAAACTGGAGATCCTCGTATCCTTGGGCTAATGGAGGTTGCATCAGGATTCGGTGGGAGGAAAGCAGGGCTCATCGACTTTGATGTTCGCAGGGCATCGACTCCCTTCGTCAAGGGTGCTTTGTGGGATCCTTAGACTGCCTTCAGCGGTGGAAAGGTTCCTGGGGGCAAAAGGTCAAAAGCTGCTTTCCAGGTGGTTGTTAAAAATCTTTTCTTTTAATTTGCTTACTCGGGTATTCCCCTGTTTGATTTATGTATTATTTCTGGCTTAGTGTGGCTTCGGTGACCTTGGTCGTCGTGACGCAACTGATAGCAATCACTCAGTCTATCGTCCTTGTCAATTACTCATCG
>NC_089788.1:19069159-19101659 GCF_040412425.1 Macrobrachium rosenbergii | reverse complement strand
GGATGCAAATTATTCTCAAGTTTTAGAATATTTCATACTAACGTGTTATTCCTGGAAAAATACATACATACATACATACACATTTATACAATATATCTATACATGTGTGTGCGTGTTTGTGTGTCTGTGTGTGAGTGCGTGTATGTGTACCCATGGAGAGATCTTGAGCGACAGACACACAGACAGAATACACGGCACGGGTTATAGGAGAAAAGCTGCAGTTTCGTGTTGATCTGTGGATTAATTCTAATGTTTCTGCTAATTACTGATGATTGCTCCCAAGTGTAGATTACACCTCTATTTACTATGCTGAAACTGAATTTGCTCCGAGCACTTGTTACGCAATAGCTGTTTTAAATACTCACCCACAACGGATCCATTTCTAATTCCTTTCCAAATGACACCATGTTACGTAACACGAAGAATAGCAATCACTTCTTTAACTGAAATAGTCCACCTCTTTACTGTAAGGATAGAGCGAATGGAATAATTATAATTCTAAATTTGTGATATCTCTCACGCAATATATATATATATATATATATATATATATATATATATATATATATATATATATATATATATATATATATATATATATATATATATATATATATATATATATATATATATATATATATATATATATATATATATATATATATATATATATACAGTATATATATATATATATATATATATATATATATATATACAGTATATATATATATATATATATATATATATATATATATATATACATATACATGTATATATGTATATACATATATGTGTGTGTGCGTGTGTATAAAACAGCAAGAAATTTTCTGTGGAAGTATTAAGCTTATTATTGCGCTCCGTACAAGATATAATCTCAGATATTTAGAAAGCGTTAAGCACACGAAGAAATAACAGAGTGCCTAGGGCCGATAATTCTAGTGGAAATGATATCTGGGCCCGTAATTGTTTCCCGCCGGGAAGGTCCTGTCTCTTTGTTAATTTCAGACCCTCCGTTCGGGACAGGATAAAGGAAAAGATTATCACTTCTCCTTAGGCTCCCTGCTGCCTGTGGCCTCGAGTTATGGCAGAGGGAGAGAGAGAGAGAGAACATTCTAAATTATTGTAGTGATGTGGCTTTCTATTAAGAGGATTTTGTAATTATTAAAAGTAAAAAACTGTTGTGTGTATGTGTAAATATATACATATAAATAAATAAATAAATATAATATATATATATATATATATATATATATATATATATATATATATATATATATATATATATATATATATATATATATATATATATATATATATATATATATATATATATATATATATATATATATATATATATATATATATATATATATATATATATATATATATATTATATATATATATATATATATATATATATATATATATAGTATATATATATATATATATATATATATATATATATATATATATATATATATAAATTTTTATCACATCACCGTGATTGATATACAATCTTTAAGCTACAAACCTCCTTTAATATCCAATTCGCTCTACCTCGGAAATAATATATTTTCATATATGTTACCCGAAGGGGAATTATTTAGTTGACAATAAGTTCGTCGTCTCATGGGCTCGAACCACGGAAGACAAGAGCTCAGGACTACAAAAGTGTTGTCCGTGTGGTTAAAATCGCGTCACTGTAGTCCTGAGTTCTTGTTTTCCGTGGTTCAGCCCACGAGACGACGAACTTATTATCAACTAAAAATTCCCCTTCAAAATATATATGAAAATATATTATTTCTGTAGAGCGAATTGATATTAAAGGACGTTTGTAGCTTAATGCTTATATATACATACATACATACATATACATATATATATATATATATATATATATATATATATATATATATATATATATATATATATATATATAAATCATTATTAAATTATAGCAATTACTTAAAGAAAAATTTCCAAGGTTTTAAAACTAAAGTCTAATCGACTACAGTAAATAAAATGATGCTGCTGCTGCACTTTTGTCGTTTACATCACTGTTTGATTTATCAAAATTTATCATTTTGGTCTTTTCATCAGATTACTATTATTTCTCTTTACCCGATACTATACAGACAAAGAAGAACAAACGTATATAAAAAACAAAATTGAGAAAATTGAAAAACGTCGAAAAATTCTCAAGAAGAGAAAGACTTGCCTCTTCAAAGGAAATTAAATACAATCTTCTTGCGATCAAGCTTTCAGTTTTATGAATAATGTTCGGTAATTCCACCATCTTCGTCCGTCTGAGAGCCCCATCTGAGCTTCGTTGCTGATCTATCACTGTTCTTGCACGTTACATCGGTTGCACTGTTACTGGAAGTTCAGTGAAGTCTCCTAATTAATTGAATAAGAGATGAGAATATGTTTCATGAACAGTTTAGAGACACCTCGTCTGTATTATACTAGTATCATACGCACTACTCTGTAGTGCGTAAGGTATTGGTTGATTTACATTCTATAATTTTGTATTCCATGGGCTCTGACCAAGCCACGCAAATTGTTGTAAAGGTCGCTCACAGAGAGCGGCAGAAGCAAAGAAGTCACTGCACTGGCACGCAGCCTTAAAGGCCGAACACTGACACTTCTGATCAGTGCCCAGTAGCTATAATCAATCAATCAATCCTGCATACATGCACATACATTTATATATACTATACATAATATATATATATATATATATATATATATATATATATATATATATATATATATATATATATATATATAATATATACTGTATATGCATATATCTGTATGTATATATACATATATATGTATATATATGTACATATATATATATGTATATATATATAGATAGATATATATACATTATACATATATATCTATATATATAATGCATATATATATATATATATATATATATATATATATATATATATATATATATATATATATATATATATATATATATATATATATATATATATATATATGCATATATATATATATATTTTTACGTTTTCCGTGGTTTTAGTTTGAAATATGCTCTGTGAGACAGGTAGCAACAATTTACGGTAATTTAGCCTTGTGATTCTGACTTTGTGGGTACGGGAAAACGTAAAAAAAAAAAGAGGAAAACAAAGGAGAATTTCATATGAGCTTAGGGCTCTTGTTACTGAGGGAAATATTACGTAAAACACGTGGGCAAATTTAAAGGAGTGTATTTACATAAATGATATCAGTACGGGAAAGAGGAACTCAAGTAGATTACTATCCTGAAGGAGATTCCTACGGGATTGAATGAAACTGGGGGATTCCAGACACGGTCCGAGAAGCTTCCACGAAATAGGATCCCTCTGAAATGAGAGATATGCACATTATACGCCAGTAATGAAAATAGACAAAAGAATAATGAATTCGAAGCTGCACTGAGGGTGCCAAAGGAGTAATAAAGAATTAATACTGCCGATGCAAGAGGCGCACGGACATTAGACAAGGGAGATTTCTGGCTTTCTCTTTAAGAAAATATTACGAGACAAAAGCGTGACTGAAATGGGGCTCTTCCAGGGCACTTTACCTTAGCAGATTTTCCGAGGGCGTGTAGAAGGCGGTCCGTGGATGACTTGCGATTTCCGAGGACGAGTTTCTTCCACGTGGTGAGATGCAAGGGCTTCCGTAAAGGGGCAAGGCGATGGGGACTCCTCGAAACTCCAAGCAATGGCGTGTGGGCTCGAGGAATACGGTTGAAGGGCACGAGGAGAAGTATACTTTGGGAAGGGCCACGTGGTTAGGATGCAAGGGCATCGGTGGGGCCAGGTGTTGAGGACGTCTTCACAAGTTCACTCCATATCTTCCAGCCCGCGTGTGTGTCGAGACCTCGTGGGCTTTTGCCTTTTATCCCCTCCTATGGGACAGGGGTGCGCCCAACACAGATGCTTTGACTCATTGCACCTGCTGCCTGCAGGGGAGGTTTTGGCCTGTAGGAGAAACACCCAAGCCAGATTACTTTTGCCTCGAAGGAAAGATCTTTATCAAAAATGGGAGCGCCTTTAATCTTTTAACCCTTGTTTTTAAGTCGATAGACAGATGGTCTATCGATCGGCCGGCTGGCAGTAAATGAACAACCAACAACAACAAAGGAGGGGGAGGTAATTTGCTAGCGAATTCTTGCTAATCATAATACCTCCCCATACAAGATGATGTACATACCTCCTTCGGTGTGTACATCGATATTCAAGAATGAGCGGCAAATGCTTTACGTTACTCTACATTCTGCCTTGCAATGAACTTTACTCCTAAGGGTTTTATGAAGCTGAGACATTACTTTTAATAACACATTGGGACAATTTTCGTTAACAGAACGCAAAGTGATTTAAACACTTGCAAAAGAATAATTACTTTAGATTTGGTTACCCACTGGTAACTTTATAATGTGACTCGAACAATTGTGAATTAATTAAGATTATAGGACCACGTATATGAGGCTATGGCCAACAAATGAAAAGAAAGGTTATTGTTCAAGAATTAAAATACACGGTTACTTAATTTTAGATAAAATGCATGCGGTTAGTACAATCTGCCTTGAAGAGGCTGTGTAAATGAAAAACAGCGTTTATTTTTGTAAATGACATCCCCTTTTACGCGATACTGTAATGACTATACATATTCGCATTGATAATTTATCTTCGTTTTAACGTACTTGGCTCAGCTATCGTTCAACGCGAGGTGAGGGATGACCCACACACCGGATTTTTGACAGTCGTATGCGGGCGAGAGTATTCGCGAGGTTTTAATTCGCTAACCTTAAACTACGCTAATTTTATGCGTCCACTGCCTACTCAATGTTATGACGGGGCGAGCAGACAAAAGATGTGGGGTAGGACAAACAGAGATCTTGGAAGGAAATGGAAGGGGGAAAAGGGATAATAATAACAAAAAGGAAAATTACCAAGACGTTACGAATGAAACTTGACCGCATATGAAAGGCGGGACACGTCCCTCAGAGCTTACAAAGGGGCATTTAAATCACAAGGGCAAGAGTTTATGACTCATGATTCATTAAAATAAAGATAACTAAATGACTAAAAGAAAGTAAATGATATTGGCAGAAGAGCTAAGGGAAAAAGAGTGAGGGTTTTATTGTGTTAGGCGGAATTTATCGTCCTACGCCTATAAATTACGGCCCGGACTATCACTTCAGTCCCAGGGCGAGGAAAGTGCACCCGAAGGCGCGACTCCTTCAGGAGGGGCTGACACGCACGCCCGGTGCCAAGGTATGGGCGCAAGGGCGTGCCACTTCTCACTCTGTTATTCTTAATGATTTATACATTGTGTGGGGAATGGTATCCCGTATTTAATTGCCTCTTGTGGGGATAATTTAAGGGAAGATTAGTAGAGGATGGTAAGAGATAGCAGTTCCTGAGGAACGGAAGAAGATAGAGGAGGGTCTGACATCCCCTTCTGGATTAGGGGTGCCAAGACCTTCGAAAAATGAAATGGTGGCACAGGTGCCATGGGAGCTCTAGAGCTCTTTGTAAATTACCTGGAATGTCCCACGCCCGTGGTAATTTCGCCTCGAGTCTTTCTTAATGGGACAGTCGTCCTCGGCCGGGGAAGCGGAGGGCCCGCGACCGGAGGGCGGCATGGAGTACCACCTGGGCCTGCTGATGCGACAGCTGACGCAGGGGTGTTCGTGCTTGGGTTCTACCATGATCCGTCGCGGCTCTTGTAGTTCATCGGCCAGGTGAGATATGGCAGAATCCTGACTTGCAATTGCGTCGGCGACGGGCTGAGGCAGAGAGGAGGCGGTCGGGGTGGCGTGAGCGGCTCGCAGGTAACGATGACCAGCTCAGGCACGGGTTGCGAGGCCGCACCTGCAGGTGAGCTTCCGCGGTGGTCGGGAGGAACCGTCTCTCTGACCGACGCTGGTAGCGGTGCCAGGCCGGGGGAAGAGAGGGGGTCCTGAGTTGGATCCCGTGAATGGAGATCGGCGTAGCGCTCTGGCGTTGGCACTAGGGGCAGAGTCAGGCGCTATCAGAGGTTTCTTGGGCTCGTCGGTCAGGACGGACGAGAGCTTGGCCCTGCTCGGGGCATGCAAGTGGCACCGGCAGGAATTTGTCATCTCCTGAAGGGAGATTTGATTGGGGCCCTGGCACTGGCACTGAGGCAGGGCCGGGCACTGGAATGGGATCGGGAACCGATCGAGGGGGCCACTGTACATTGTACTCAGGTGGCACTGGTGGGGACTGCACGTCCTTCTGGTACCTAGGGGCGCCAGTCTTGACTGAGGAGAAGCGGGGAGGATTACTCGCGCCCGCGGAATGATTCGGGAACGTGGACCCCTAGATTGTCGTGATTTCGGTGGGGACTGGAAAGTCCTGTCCCAGGATGACGTCATAGCCTCCGGGAGATGGCTTGCTACTGCAAGATTGCACATTTTGGATTGGTGAGGTCGTGAGACTCTCAATTGGACCGTAGGGAGTATCATTTAAATTGATTTATTCCCTCGATCGTGACGAGTTTTCGTCTATTGACGATAGCTCCGTAGGGAACTCTGTCCCTTCGGATGAGGGAGATTTGTGCGCCCGAGTCCTCGAAAGCAGTGACTCGGCGCGCGGGCTCGCTACCTCGTGGAGGCCACGTATACGGGCCCTTCGGCGGGAGGGCCTAATGACTGGGGATCTGTGACGGCCAAGGCGACGGTGGGAGTATTTATTTATTATTGCGTGGGCATTTTGCCCATGCGGGAGAATGGCCATAGACCTTGCACGCCGTGCAAAAAGGTCTGGCTAAAGTCTTTCCGCGCTGCCCCTGTGAGGGCGCGAGGCGAGTTATTTGTCGGTTTTCGGGAGAGAGAGGAGCCGGTTTCTTGTTCCGGCACTGTTCGAAGAATGCCCCGTTTTCTTGCAATAATGGCAAGTTAGGGGCTTGCCCGAGTTCCCATTTTTGTTGGAATTTGAACCTCCGAGGAGGGACGGGGGATTTATCTTCCGCCCCATGGATCCTTCTTGAGGGTGGTGAGTTTCCCACATGTCTGCTATTCGGCAACACTCGGTGAGTGTTGGTGGGGCTTTTTCCACTATATGAGTGGCGAGGGCAGGAGGGGCGTAGCGCAGGAAATGCTCGAATTTAAACCGCTCGAGTACCTCGGCGGTGTTAGTGGCTCCTTCGGAATCGAGCCATTTTGTCAACGCCCGCTCCGAATGGTACGCCCAATCGGACCAAGTCTGGCCTGCTTCTCTGGGCTGCTCTCTCCAACGTCTCCTCCACCGCTCGGGGTAATCTCGTATGCGCTTTCGTAACTGCTTGGCGTACGGCTTCCCAGTTTCCCGATCGTCTGCAGGGGAAGGGCGTGGTAGGCAACGAGGGCCTTTCCGCCCAGGAATTTAGTGAGAACAAGGGAGAGTTCGCGGGGAGAGATCGCAGCACTCCAGGACTCGTTCGGCCCTTTCAAGCCATACTTCAGGTTCGGACTCCGTCCATTTTGGCATGAACGAGTGAGCTTGGCTGAGGGCACTCATTCCCCGCGGCAGGGGCGGGGGTGGCGTGCTGTCGTTCTAGCACCTGGAGCTCATGGGCGCGTTCTCTCTCTCTCTCCTCACGTTCTCTCTCCCTCTCTGCACGTTCTTTATCCTTCTCTCGTTCTTTTTCCTCTCGTTGTTCTTGGGCAATTCGTTCCCTCTCTCTCCCTCACGTTCCTTATCCTTCTCCTGCTCTTGGGCAATTCTTGCCCCTCTCTCTTCTCACGTTCTCTCTCTCTCTTCACGTTCTCTTGCTCTCTCCGCCTTGGCATCGTCCACTCGCTCTTGAACCCATGCTCTCAGATCTTGCCCGATAGTCCCATGTCCTTCCCAGCGGACATGTAGAATTTGAAATCCTCGTTTTGTTGGGCTCTGGTATTAGCCATCTTGGAATAATGGGTATAGGATATGTCTGAAAAGACTCTTTGTTAAAATTGGATGTGTCTTGAAAGACGTGGTTGTTCTTGGCGAACGAGTTTTAATATGCGTCTCGGAAGGCGTAGTTGGATTTTGTCACGCTCGGACTTGGCCGGCTGTAGCGTGAAGTTAAGGAGTTGTTCTAACGAACTAGAATGATCAGTCCCGTAAGGGCTTAGATGTGTGTGAACTACACTATATAATGTCTCAAAAGGACTTAATTTTGGGTTCCCGCAGGAATGAGAAATTCTCGCCTCGTGCGACGTAGAATTTTTGTATGAGTCTCTGAGGACTGGAATTTGGAGAAATTCTCGCCACGCATGACGTAGAATTTTAGGAGTCTCTGAGGACTGGAGTTTGAGGATTCTCGCCACGTGCGACTAGAATTTTAGGAGTCTCTGAGGACTGGAATTTGGAGAAATTCTCGCCACGTGCGACGTAGAATTTTAGGAGTCTCTGAGGACTGGAGTTTGGAGAAATTCTCGCCACGTGCGACGTAGAATTTTAGGAGTCTCTGAGGACTGGAATTTGGAGAAATTCTCGCCACGTGCGACGTAGAATTTTAGGAGTCTCTAAGGACTGAATTTGGAGAAATTCTCGCCACGTCGACGTAGAATTTTAGGAGTCTCTGAGGACTGGAATTTGGAGAAATTCTCGCCACGTGCGACGTAGAATTTTAGGAGTCTCTGAGGACTGAATTTTAGGAGAATTTTAGGAGTCACTTAGGACTTGGAATTTGTGGAATTGGGAGGAATTCTCGCCACGTCGACGTAGAATTTTAGGAGTCACTTAGGACTTGAATTACGATTCGTCCCTTAGGACTTAGAAATTACTAACGGAAACCCAAAGAAAAATGTATGCTGGGAAATGAATGGGGAAAAAAAAAAATGCTACACACGCGGGCATGGGCGGGGTGGGGGTGCAGGTCGTTTGGCCAACACCGGAGGTATTTTTAGATTCTGGGTGAATGAACCCGTATATTTATATACCGTCTGGGATTCCGGGAATTTCCCAGTCGTCTGAGAGGATAACAGTACAACGGCCTAGTAATTTTCCCTATAAGCGGAGTTTAAATTTCGCTTTCCTAACACCTAACTCGAATTCTAACTACACTGAGAGAATTTTCAGCAATGCAAGCTGACTTCGTCGTGTCCCACGTGGGAATTTTATTCGCGCCTAAATAACAGTTCGCTAATTCGAAATGCGAAGTAAAAGTTATCACAGAGGAATTTCTTTTTCGCACTATTCCTCGAAGCAAGAATATGGCAAAGGATTTTAACACAGAGGAATTTTCACTATTATTCCTCGAAGCAAAGGATGGTTAGCACTGGTTATTTCTAACTACCTATCCTGAAAGGCATGCATTAACGAATCTAATACGGTTCTTTTCTCTCAGTGATTACATGCGTCCCTATTTCTAATTCCTAGGAACAGTCACGATTGTAAAAAGGTTTTGCTAAGATTAACATATTACTTACGTGGAATTTTCTGGATCTGTGTGCTGGTTTTACACATAAGGTTCGTAATTGTCTCGTACCCAGCTTAGCTTTGCTAATAGCTGATCTGGCAAGTTGCAAATGCAATAAAGCAACACTAGGGAACTGCAACTGCAAAACGAGATCTATGGCCAGGTCGCCATTTTTACGTTTTTCCGTGGTTTTAGTTTGAAATATGCTCTGTGAGACAGGTAGCAACAATTTAAGTTAATTTAATTTTGTGATTCTGACTTTGTGGGTACGGGAAAACGTAAAAAAAGAGGAAAACAAAGGAGAATTTCATATGAGCTTAGGGCTCTTGTTACTGAGGGAAATATTACGTAAAACACGTGGGCAAATTTAAAGGAGTGTATTTACATAAATGATATCAGTACGGGAAAGAGGAACTCAAGTAGATTACTATCCTGAAGGAGATTCCTACGGGATTGAATGAAACTGGGGATTCCAGACACAGTCCGAGAAGCTTCCACGAAATAGGATCCTCTGAAATGAGAGATATGCACATTATACGCCAGTAATGAAAATAGACAAAAGAATAATGAATTCGAAGCTGCACTGAGGGTGCCAAAGGAGTAATAAAGAATTAATACTGCCGATGCAAGAGGCGCACGGACATTAGACAAGGGAGATTTCTGGCTTTCTCTTTAAGAAAATATTACGAGACAAAAAGCGTGACTGAAATGGGGCTCTTCCAGGGCACTTTACCTTAGCAGATTTTCCGAGGGCGTGTAGAAGGCGGTCCGTGGATGACTTGCGATTTCCGAGGACGAGTTTCTTCCACGTGGTGAGATGCAAGGGCTTCCGTAAAGGGGCAAGGCGATGGGGACTCCTCGAAACTCCAAGCAATGGCGTGTGGGCTCGAGGAATACGGTTGAAGGGCACGAGGAGAAGTATACTTTGGGAAGGGCCACGTGGTTAGGATGCAAGGGCATCGGTGGGGCCAGGTGTTGAGGACGTCTTCACAAGTTCACTCCATATCTTCCAGCCCGCGTGTGTGTCGAGACCTCGTGGGCTTTTGCCTTTTATCCCCTCCTATGGGACAGGGGTGCGCCCAACACAGATGCTTTGACTCATTGCACCTGCTGCCCGCAGGGGAGGTTTTGGCCTGTAAGAGAAACACCCAAGCCAGATTACTTTTGCCTCGAAGGAAAGATCTTTATCAAAAATGGGAGCGCCTTTAATCTTTTAACCCTTGTTTTTAAGTCGATAGACAGATGGTCTATCGATCGGCCGGCTGGCAGTAAATGAACAACCAACAACAACAAAGGGGGGGGAGGTAATTTGCTAGCGAATTCTTGCTAATAATATAATAATATATATATATATATATATATATATATATATATATATATATATATATATATATATATATATATATATATGTGTGTGTGTGTGTTTATGTGTGTATGTATGCATAAGGGAAAACTAAACAGAGTATATATATGTTGAAAGGGGAGACAGGTTCAAGGTTCATGGCAAAACAATACCTCAAACACCAAAGAAGAAGAAATAAATAATTTCATTAGCAACATAAGAATTAGAAGTAGAATGGTCAAACAAGGCAATAATGTAGATAAATTATGTAATAACATATTATGTAAACATAATGTAAATAATTAACCACCCTCCTAGGAAACTAAAGCATTGTAAATATAATATTAACAACCCTGAAAACCTGTCTGGAACAAGCCATGATAGCTATAAATGGAATGTTTGATGTAAATCTCACAGTTCTTATATAATTTCCTTATCAAGTAATGCGACACAGTCTCTAAACGGACCTTTAGTCTGAAATAAATGGAAACATCAATGTATCCTATATATAGAGTTTTGAAGGAAGACTGAGAGTAGAAATGAGAAAATATGAAATATCAGTATTAAAGAATCATATTGTATCAAAGGGTTGATAATTACAACAAAGATTATGAAAGGGAAAATATTGCCTTTAGCATACAGGCATATATATATATATATATATATATCTAAATATACATATTATATATATATATATATATATATATATATATATATATATATATATATATATATATTTATATATATATTTATATATATATATATATATATATATATATATATATATATATATATATTTATAAATATTATATATATATATATATATTTTTACAAATATTACTGCTGTTAATACGTTCGTAACTTTTGATTGTAAAAATATCAGCCTGACTGAGTAAAGGGAAAAGACATTGTCTATATAGGAGTGCATCTTCAGTTTCAAACCTTAACGTCCGTTGGAGAAAGGATAGGTAGCATTTAGCCATTTTTATACCCTATAGGAAAATTCCCATATCAGCCTTTAAAATAGGTGGTCCTACAGTCCTTTTTTTCCTAATCTACCTGTCTCATGGCGAATGTTTTTAAAAGAAAGACGGTGGACACCTGGTGGGCCTGTTTTGACCCAGGCGGTCAGGGAACGACAGAGAGAGAGAACCAAGCTTTCGGAGAGATAAGACGTCCAGTTGGACCTCTTCCCCTTTTCTTTGTCTATTATTCTATTAGTGAAGTGAAGAAACAATTGCAAGAACTCCACGTTCGGTCGTTGATGCGCACAACGTTCGTCCTAAGGTAAAGTCGATTTTTGTTCAAAACTTCGCCCATTCTTTTTATCCTTTCTTTTCTGTATTTCAAATTTCCTTTGTTCCCCCTTCAGCCACCACTTACGGTATATGTGTTTACGAAGTCTAGATTAAGCCAAATTATTTTATTGTTAGCTTCAACCCCATTATTCCAGTAAAATACCTAGGATTTAGGGTAAGCAAAATCAGGTTAAATCTCGATGCTTTTGTATGCCTCGCGTCCGAATGTTTGGAAGAACCGTTGCGTTTAAAATCAAATTCATCTCAAATATTCTTTGTTAAGGTTAATAACCCTTAACTGGCGACCTTTGGCTAATTAACGTCTGTCTTTGAGGTTAACTTTTGGCTTCAAGTGACAGGTTACGTGTAATCTTGGTTTGCAGGGCCGTAAAATTACGTAAATTGAATAATACATGATCAACCAAGACCTTCACACGTAACATTGGCGACCTTGCGTAGAATCTAAAAGTACATTTTAGAGAAAGAATCTGAGAAAAGGAAATTAAAATTACATTAAAAAAAAAAAAAAAAAAAAAGTCAGATATCGAACTCCATTTCATTCTTCCAAACAAGGAACCAGGCATAATAATAAGCAGTAAAGAGAATAGTTATATAACAAGTGTAGCGAGAATTAGCGTAGGTAGGAAAGGGTGCGTCGAGAGCAGAGTCATAATTTATAACGTTTAAGACAAGGACATTTTACCGTGTTCGGATCGTGAGTCAAGTCGTTCAAGTAACGAATCTCAAAGGCCGAATCGCGGAGCCCAGTTCATATACACAAAGTAATATACTAATCGCGTCGGCAATTCCGATCGTTATTGTTTGCATATAGCGGAATCATTCAAAACCGTGTCAGTGAAGTAGCAAACGAACTGAAATAGTAATTTTACAATAAAGGTACAGTTCAACAACGTAAATTTACGCAGGCAAGCTAGCATTTCTCTTTTCATTCTTTGTTTAATGTCCGGGTGAGAATACGATAACAAAAGACACAAAGTTGTTTGGTAATTTAGTTTTCCATCCGTAACGTAAAACACTATGCATGATTGGTATATTTAAAGTAAAATCTGGATACCTGCATTTGTTTCGTTCGTTGTTTTGAATTTGTGCTAAAAGAAAATACATCTTGGATTCCTCCGCGTGTTGTCGCGGTTGTTTTGAAATTGTTCGAACTGTTTGTGAGAGAACGGCCATTTGGGGTTTCCTTTCACAGCCGAGGTTGTTTTGAAATTTAGGCCTAACGGGACCTTGGCCGCCATCTCAACGACCTTGTTATTGTCATTCCTGTTGTGACGACTCTGCTCCGAGCCACTCTTGGGGCATATTTTTTTTTTTGCTTTTTTAGCGAACCCACCTCCTAATATCTTAGCTAGACAAGGAAAAAAAACAAAAGATAATTTAGGCAGGGAAAGATAGGCCTTAGTTAGGAGTAATAACAAGTTCCTATACGAATACCTACTATAAAATCATATAAAGAAAATTTAAAATTTTACGATAAACTTTTGTGACGTCGGCTCCCAGGAAAATTAAGATAATAAAGTAATCCCTAAGGAAGCCAAGACGACGCATCTATATCATTTTATTAAGATCCATGCCATTGTGCATGTATAAAATCTTTGTTTACATGTTCTCAAGCAGCAAGAAATTCGCTGATTGAAAATCTCTCTCTCTCTCTCTCTCTCTCTCTCTCTCTCTCTCTCTCTCTCTCTCTCTCTCTCTCTCGTCATTCAAGTAAGCATTCCTAACCTAAGTGTACGTGACCCTCTTCAAAGAAAAGAACGGCCGACACTAGGCTAATTAATTCGAATACTTAAACCAAATAAAAGAAACACCTCTGTCCCACAATAGATGAGGACAAGTTAAGAGTAATTACAATACAGTGATAAACTGTCGGTCACGAGTGAGGCCTGCTATCCAGACCGAAGCAAACAGTAGTTTTCACCCTCTGAAAAAAGAAGGGGCCAGCACTGGGACCAGCCACTCACGAGGATCTTTAAAAAAAAAAAAAAAAAAAACCAAATTCACTTTATTCCACAGTGCCAATAATTTGCAGCACTGTCATCACTTGAATAGCTTACTTCTCTCTCTCTCTCTCTCTCTCTCTCTCTCTCTCTCTCTCTCTCTTTACCTCCCTTTCTCTCTCATTCGATTGTTGCACTCTGCAGGGGTGTAGAGTGCCTTTCCTCCCATATAGCCTAGTTGGACTCCAGTAGAGGGTCCCTAGGAACACATTGGCACCATAAGTGCCACCAAGCAGAATCCAGAAAAATAAATAAAACAAAACCAAAGGGAACACAGAAGAGAAGGTTCTTCTGGAACCTAACCTGCACCAGTGCCTAGGGATACTGAGTGCCACCAGTGTGACCTGTACACGGCACACCCAAACTACAGTGCCACCTTTTGAAAGGGTGCCACGTCATTGAAGAGACACTTCCTCGCTGCCCAAATGCGCCCACTCGACCCGGTTAGACGCCCTTCCCCACCAGAACCATGGCAGCAGAGCATTATAAAAAACTTTCCTGGGGCTGGGGACGGCGGCAGGTCTCACCGGCTCGGAACTTACTACCTGGGTTAAGGAGCAAGTGGACGACTTGGCCAAGCGGGAGAAGGAAGAAAGACGGAGCAGAGGAAGAGCAGAGAGGAAGTATGAAGAAGAAGGGTGATGAAGCCGAGCAAAGGCAATATGAAGAGGAAAGAGAAGAAAGAGAAGGAGACAGCATGAGTTAGCCTGCAAAGGAAACTGAGTTAGCCCTAAAGGAGAAGGAGCTCGAGCTTGAGAGAGCGAAAATGGAGAATGCCGAAGCTATGGCTAGCCATCAAGCCTCCAGTCCTACACCTGCTGCATCAAACGCTCCAATTTCGAGCATCAATTCCTAGTCCCCAAGTGGACTGAGGACGAGCCAGAAGCATGGCTGGAGGAGATCGAGGCTCTTTTCGATAACTACAGCACCACGGAGACGGAGAGAGCCTTAATACTAGCCAAGCATATGGAGGAAAAGCCAAGGCAATTTTCGCTCACTGGAGAAGAGCCAGAGAGGCAACATGGCGGAAGTTCGTAGAGTCATTACAAAGGCCTACGAGATAACCCCAGAAAAATGGAGACAACGGTTCCGAGGTCTTGCCAAGGAAGTCGGCTGGTCTTGGACGGAATGGGCATGTCACAAAACCCAGTCCGGTACGCGCTGGTTCGACTCCTTGGCCTGCACGGCGTTTGAGGATCTCTTCAATCGGACCATGCTAGAAGACCTTTTCCAATGTGTGCCAGGGCCCCTTGCGGTATATCTTAACGATAAGCAGCCCTCCACACTTATGGAAGCTTGTCGCATGGCTGATTCGTGTGGAAACCTTCAATCAGTCGCATAGCACCTCTCAGAAGCGAATCATCCCTCCGGCCTACCTCTCGAACTCCACTCGCAGAAGAAGAATGGACTGCCTAGCAAGACCATGTGCAACTATTGCAAGAAGGGGGCCACGCTGAAGCTGAGTGCCGATACAAACTCGGCACTAATAAGCAGCCTAACCCTACCAGCCAGAACTCCGCTCCCGATTCATCCGCTCAGCCCTCTCCTCCAACAGTTACTGCAGGCCACCGAGCCCATCCAAAAGGCCCATGCAAATCCTGTGGGGCTGCTAGCCACTACAATGCTGGATCTCCGGCCTGTCCACATCATGTCCCCACCACCAAATTTGTCAACCTAATCAGCACTTCATTTTCTGCTGCTGGTCGCACCGGATCCTTTACCCCGAGAGACTGGAAACCCAGTTCATCTCGGTGGCCCCTCTTCAGAGCACTAGCCTGCCCAGTGACCCTTCCGGTCACAGTAGACACTGCGGCAGATATTAGCCTGATGCCAGGGCCCAAGTGCCAGCCGGTGCCATGGTTGACGAAGAAACCCGGTGGGAAATGAAGTGGATAGAGGGCCACACCATCACCGTTCCTACTGTCCAACTCCAGGTTATGACACCTTGGGGCACGATACCCCACCGCCTCGGCGTGGTAGGTGGATCGTCGGCCCGGAGTGGTCTTCTTGTTGGGTCGGGATCTTCTCTGCGGAAGCCCGTCACCACCGCCACTCCGCAGCCACGTTACCTCCTCCACGGAGGCCCCAGTTGTAACTCCCAAAAATGACAAACCTCCACCTTCCGCCCACCAAAGTGGTCCGCGGAAGGGGCATAAAATAAACCTATTTCAGGCCTAGCCCTCTCCAATCTTGAAGGGCTGGCCCACCAAGAGGTCCTCCCCCTCCGCGAAGAGAGATTCAGGAGGAGCAGTACCGCTGCAGGACGTGCAAGCGGGCAGACCACTCCACAAATTGGGAGGGCTGCCCAAGCAAGCAACGCCCAGCGGATTTTGAACAAAACTCAGGAGAGGCTACGATCTCCTGCTGGGGCAGGAATCTCTGCCGCAGCCAAACCCAAGTCGTCCGAGAGGTGTGCACCTCCGGACCCCTTGTCAGGCATGCCTGACCTCAACTGCTGCCAGTGCCACTTGCGAGCACTGAGCAGTGCCAGACTCCGTCCGCCCACGGACGTTGAGCTACCAGTGGAAAAGGCCCTATGCCGGGTCTAAATCATGAGGCGAATCCTCCTCCGGAGATTTAGGATTCCCCATGCAGTTGATCATCGCGACTGGAGAGCCTCCAGCACCGAAACTTCTTCTTTGCAAGATTCTTCTTTGCAGAAATTTGACTCCAGGGGATGAACCCTGGAGGATCGAAATGGTACCCCTCCCTTGGAAGACCAGGAACTGGCATCCTCGGACGCAGAAGTCGAGATCGCTCTCGCTCCGGTTGTCGCAGCAGCCGGAGTAGGGAGTCCTCCCGCAGCTTTTGCAGTTGCCCCTGACTTCGCGCCTGCTAGCCCTTCTGGCCTGTCCCCGAGTCGGTGCTCTCATCACCTGCTAGGCCAGCTACTGATAGGCCTTGGAGGAAACCGAAGAAGAAGAAGAGGGGGCGGAAGAGAGCCCAGTAGTTGCCGAGCTATAAGCTCATCCTGGCACTAGTGCCCTCTCGGCACAGTGCCCTAACATCTAAGAGTGATCCTGGCCCCTTGCCCAGAGGAGGTAGCCAGTGTGATCTCTTCCTTTCATTGTACTAGCCTAGGCCACCTTAAAGTACGGTACATCAATTTAGTAACCTTGTTCTTTCCACTTACCACCGAGCCGCAGTAATCATGTAAGTAGCCTAACTAATTTCAGTAATCTTAACTATTGTGAAACGAGCCACGATGCTCGTGACACGTGATGGCCTAAGACCTCAGTGAGGCACCCATTTATCATATGAGGCAACCCTCATGAATTAACTAGTAAATTTTAATTGTATTAAACATAAACCATGTTGTAATTTAGTTAGAATATTAACTCTTATGTTGGTGCTACGGTCGGTTAGGATAGGTTAGGCTGGGAATATCATAGAATGTACCACTAGGCTAGGTCTAAAACACATCATGATTGTAGGAGGTAGCCTATAATAACCGTGAGCACCTTCTAGTACTATTAGAATTAGGTTAAGTAGTGATTACAGCTCATATCCTATCTAGGGTTAGGTAGTTCTGTAGCTAGGTAGGCTAACCAGGACTAATCTGCTCAGGGGGAAGGAGAGTAACCTACTAGAGAGGCGAACAGCTTGCTTAGTATAGACCTTCACGCCCGAAAAGGAGTGAAGGCCCTCTTAATGGGGAGCTTTTATAAATATTACTGCTGTTCGCCCTCGTAAATTTTGATTGTAAAAATATCAGCCTGACTGAGACCGGCAAAAAGACATTGTCTATATAGGTGCATCTTCAGTTCAAAATTTTAACGTCCGTTGGAGAAGGATAGGTAGCATTTAGGCCATTTTTCCCCTATAGGAAAAATTTCCAATATCAGCCTTAAAAATAGGTGGTCCTACAGCCCTTTTTCCTTTCTACCTGTCTCTTGGCGAATGTTTTGAAAACAAGAACGTGGACACCTGGTGGGCCCTGTTCTGACCCAGGCTCGGTCAGGGAACTTCACAGAGAGAACCAAGCTTTCGGGAGATAACACGTCCAGTTGGACCTCTTCCCCCTTTCTTTGTCTATTATTCTATTAGTGAAGTGAAGAAACAATTGCAAGAACTCCACGTCTGTCGTTGATGTCGCACAATTTTCGTCCTAAGGTAAAGTCTCTTTCTTGTTCAAAACTTCGCCCATTCTTTTTATCCTTTGTTTCTGTATTTCAAATTTCCTTTGTTCCCCCTTCAGCCACCACTTAGGGTATATGTGTTCACGAAGTCTAGATTAAGCCAAATTATTTTATTGTTAGCTTCAACCCCATTATTCCAGTAAAATACCTAGGATTTAGGGTAAGCAAAAATCAGGTTAAATCTCGATGCTTTTGTATGCCTCGCGTCCGAATGTTTGGAAGAACCGTTGCGTTTAAAATCAAATTCATCTCAAATATTCTTTGTTAAGGTTAATAACCCTTAACTGGCGACCTTTGGCTAATTAACGTCTGTCTTTGAGGTTAACTTTTGGCTTCAAGTGACAGGTTACGTGTAATCTTGGTTTGCAGGCCGTAAAATTACGTAAATTGAATAATACATGATCAACCAAGACCTCTACACACGTAAAATATATATATATATATATATATATATATATATATATATATATATATATATATATATATATATATATATATATATATATATATATATATATATATATATATATATATATATATATATATATGACTATTTATCATATCATATATTATATAAATATAAATATATATATTATAGGTCCTTTATTATCAATCACTTATTCTATTATAATATATTTTCATATTCCATCGAAGGAATTTTTAGTTCGTTAGTGTGTCACTTTAGTCCTGATTCAAATCGTCCGTCGCTGGTTGAGTTGACGGTGGACTTATTATCAACTAAAAATTCCCTTTCGATAACATATATGAAAATATATTATTCTCAGTATAGATGAATTGATATTAAAGGACGGTTGTAGACATTGATTATATATAATAGGATATATATATATATATATATATATATATATATATATATATATATATATATATATATATATATATATATATATATATATATATATATATATATATATATCCTTTCCCTTTTACTGTTTAAGTTTTATTGTTCAAGGAATACCAACAAAGCCAGGAACAAAGAACAATATCAGCACTTAATAAAGCCAAAGATGAATAAATAAAGAGATAAACTGTGCACAAAAACGAAGTTGTAATCCACTGTATTTGACAAACTGGTACAAAAGAACTGTGGTTTTAATCGGCAAAATGGTTCCCCCCAATTTCGTGCCACTATCGCATTGATGAAACTTTTATTTAATCAAAATTGTAATTAATGTTGACCTTGGTTTCATGCCGCTCTTATTAAGGCTGTGTTGACCTGGTTTTATATTATTACTCCTGTTATTGCGTTCTGGATTGCCTCTTTGGTGTGGGGCAGTTTTATGAATTTGACATGGTTTATAGAAGCATGAAGACTCCAACTTTTATATATATTTTATCTTAATTGTTTTTATAATGCTCATTTTAAGGGTACAGGATTATACAGGAATCTACAGCGACAGCAGTTTTCCTGTGGTTATGTCTACTTATCCCATATTCACTAAGTTTGAATATCAGTTCATCGAGGATAATAACGACCCATATAGTTTTCAAAGGCACTGATGCACTCATTTAAGCTTACCTGACAAAATTTTACTTTTTGCTTATTGTAAACCTTCTTTAGCACCAAAGGTGAAATAGGTAAATGGATTTTTCTATTAATTTAAAACAGACATTCTCATGAAATATACAAAGACCGCAAGTACCCGCCGTTTTGGATACGGAATGGAATGGAACATAAAATTAAGGTCAAAGGCCAAGCGATGGGACCTTTAAGGTCGTTCAGCTCTGGAAGGGAAATTGAGAATAAAGAAGGTTTTAAAGGTGTAAAAGGAGGAAAACCTCGCAGTTGCACAAAGAAACAATTGTTAGGAGAGGGTGAAAAGCAAGATGGAAGAAGGAGAAAATGATTGGAGGTACAGTACACGGAATGAAATGGGCTGCAGCTAGGGGCCGAAGGGACGCCGCAAAGAACCTTAAGTAAAGCCTACAGTGCACCGCGTGAGGTGCACTGACGGCGCTACTCCACTGTGGAGTTGATGAGTCTAAGTTTCGATATAGCCATATGTTCCAGGAAAAATGTCAAGAATACTTAATATTTCCAATGATGTCCTAACGCCCACTCCCCTCCTCCCGAAAAAGTCTTGCAGGCTAAGTATAGGTTAAGCAACTGGGAACCCCACTTCCCCCGCCCGTCCAACTCTTCACCAACCACCACCGCCACCAAAGAACGCAATATATCTTTTAAACCCCAAAATAAGGAAAATATTTATATCATATAATCTGAAGTCAAGCATCTAGTAGTATGCATTAGGTTCGTCCCTCCATCCTCACCACCCCCAAACCCACCCCAACACAAAAGCCTGAATTAAGCCAGCACACAAAACTATAACAAAGCACTCACAAAAATTATATAAAGCTCTCACTTAAACATACTATTTAGATTAAAGAAATCATTATTGTATACAAGAAAAATGCTAGACATCTATATGTATATCATAACAAGCAGCCTGTCCCCCCGCCAAAAAAAAAAATAATATCCAAAATAATATCCCTCTAAACCAAGATTTAACTCCTTGAGTCTATCCTAATGAGCCCTCACCCGGCAAAAAATTCTTTTCGAGTAGGATATAATGCCAATCATCTTAAGTATAACCTAATGCCGCTAGCAACAATAACTCCTTCCCCCCTTCCACTTAACCCTTTCCCAACCAAGGAAAAAACTTGCAGAATACGATTTAATGCCAGACACCCATAGGTACATCCTAACGAAGTTTGAAATTGTCTGCTGGAACCGGAGGTTAGATCAACGACGTGGAAACCGTACCAGAGCCATCAACATCCGAAGTTTGGTCATTTCCTGATCGTTGTCCGAGATCAAAAGACGAGAGTCGCCTTCGTAAGGGTCACCAAAGGAATCAAGACACCATAGACATCACAGATCTTCTGGACCTGCAGGCGGGGCAGTTGGCGAATAAACGCATTCAATATTCCCGACGTGGATATCGCTGGCGAGACGCCTTGCGTCTGCAGGGATTTCCGCTCGAATTCACTCTTCTGTTATTGCACATTTCTAGAGCTAATTCTCACTTATGAGCTGATCCCTCTCTCTCTCTCTCTCTCTCTCTCTCTCTCTCTAACACACACACACACACCCATATACACAGACACACACACAAAGAATTCTAGTATGTTTCTTGCATAATTTTATGATTATATTGTCATGAGGAAAACTTTTCCAAATTCTTTATAGCCAACACAGGGCCCCCCGCGTCCTCACGAGGAAAATGAGTCAGTAACGTTGAGACCTTTCTTTGAAGAAGTAATCTGTAAGAAGTAGATCTGGAATTAAAATGTAATATATTGCAACGAATGGGATCTCTTTTCTCGCAACCTCACCCGTTTTTACATTTGCAACATAATTGAGAAAGGAATAAAAACTACTTAATTACTAGAGCTGTGGCTTTCCATTCACCCCTTCAGAAAACTCTCTCCTTCATTCCCCAACATGGTTAAGCCTAACCTCTCTCTCTCTCTCTCTCTCTCTCTCTCTGTTCAAAGTGACTGTTTTTAGACCTAATTCCAGCTGACTGTTATGCCTTCCAAGGCAAGGGAGGAGCCAAAAAGAGAAAGTTGATCCCCCACCTCATCCTGGACCCTCCACGAGGGTTTTCTACTGCCATGTCGTCATTAAAGAAAACGTGACAAAGATTGACCTTTGCACCACCTACCAGATGCAAACAGCGTAATCCCCAAAGGTTATTTATAGATGCTGCAACGAGAAACGAGAGAGAACGTTCAGAACGCGACCCGAGGACAGATGTCCTCATCTTGGCTGTCCTTTTGAATCAACCACGTGTTTGACCCCTGGCCTCGAACCAGTATACTTTGTAGTGGCATTATAATTCCCTCCCCCATCGCCAGCACCTTATCGACGAGGACACCGTCATCTTGAGAAAGGTCATGTGCCGGAGTAAGGTTCTTTTAGCCGGTCATCACGATTCCTGTTATTCCTTTGCCTGATTTTTCTTTTATTTTCCATCGTGCGATCATCTTCAGTAATTTGTGTTGGAGCAATGTTAACGTGATTATGCATTAGTGTTGAACTGAGTTATTTGGCACCATCTGTGCGTTCCTCAGTTTCCCTTTGAGAGTCTTATTATTATTGCAAGTAGCCATCTTGCATATAATTTGCCGATAGGCCTCGACTGTGGAATCTCTCTGCTCCATCCACGTGCAGTCCCCCTTCTATCCCCCACTGTGATGTTCCTGTTATGAAGGCATCGTCGGAGTAGAATATTTATTCTGTGTAGGACTCATTATTTTAGCAGGCCCTTATTATTACCTGCCCAGTAATTCGTCATTCTTCTGATCTGTGTTGTTATGTAAATATATTTCGTTAAGAGAACCCTTAAGTTTACGTAATTTCCCTCACATGAAGAAGGCCTAAGCCATAGATTTCCATCGTTTTGTCTACGAGTTGTCCTAATATTGAGTCAGATGTGTAATAAATAAAATGAACTCCTTGCGCTCATCCGTTGCCTCCCAGAATAAAGTAAAAGTACCCTCAGGATATTGTAGCATTATATATATATATATATATATATATATATATATATATATATATATATATATATATATATATATATATATATTTTATATATATATATAATATATATATATATATATATATTATATTATTATATTATATATTTATATATATATATATAAAACGTTTCTTTTTAATAGAGTTTTTCAATGATAGATGTTCATCCATTTTACATTGTCCAAACACATTTATTGTTTATAAATACACATGGTATATATACCACACGTTTATATACATACATACATATTTATATATATATATATATATATATATATATATATATATATATATATATATATATATATGCATATATATATATATATATATATATATATATATATATATATATATATATATATATATATATATATATATATATATATATATATATATATATATATATATATATATATATGTGCATACATATATATATATATATATATATATATATATATATATATATATATATATATATATATATATATATATATATATACATAAATATAAAAGTATATATGTACTGTATGTATGTATATAAACGTGGGGGTACATGTACCATGCGTAATTACAAACGAATAAATGCGTTTGGGCAATGTGGAAATAAGGATGAACATCTATCATGAAAAACTAATTAAAAAGAAACGTTTTATATTACTTTCGGATTTTAATAAGATATAACCCTCTTATTCTGATATAATTTTGTGATTTTAGTGTACGAATAAACAGAAGGAAATCCTTTACATTGACTGTATAAAAATCCAGTTCAACAAGCTACAATTATGAAGATGCGTCGTCTCCATCAGTGTATAATGACCAATGCAGCTATCAACGTTTCGTTATAAAAGGATCAGGAAGAGATGAACGGAACTTGTGTTCTCTGTGCAAGAGTTTGAGGCAACTGTGATTGTGGCTGGAAGTGATGCTTATATATCAACACTTCTCTCAGAAATGGAGCGTAAGTTTTTAACTTTCCATTGAGGTGAGAACCTCATGACGGAGAAATTCGGAAAAGGTATAAGTTTTCAGTGATGATTGCAGTGGTGATGCTGAATATGACCGATTCTTTGTAGATGAGTAGTTTTCTGTAACGTAATCGCTATTGAATGTGTGCTGTGGTAATTGCAAAGCGCAATAGTATTTGAAGTGTATGTTTAAGTGTGAATTAAAATACTCTTAATTTTTATTCATAAGGTCATCTCAGTTTAAGGGGAATATAATAATGAACGTGGGCACGCGCGTGTGTTCGCTCGCGCGTTTTTTCAGTGATTCTTGACTTTTTAGAACATTAATTGTTGTTTTAAAATTCAGTAAAAATTATTTCAATACATAAAATTCTTACTGAGCAGATCATTCTCATACTTTCCATTTGCATAACCTATACAAACTGGAAAAGATATCGTTTTTCCGCAGCAGATGACAACAGAAAGACATTCCTACAAAATCCCCCTCAACACCTGATTGACGACCTCTCAGATTTTCGTCTACTTTTCCCTGTCAAAAGATTCATTACAGTGCCATAAGTCCGTTTATTATTCTTTAAATATTTCTCAATATCTTCTCTGTTCATAATGATTACTCTAAAATAAATAAAAATCTTATTTTTTTACTTTCCCTTTCTCGTCCAATATGGGAAATCATTCCTTTTCATTAGATGATCTTAAAGATGAGAAGTGAATGCATCAAGCCGTTTTAGTTGTAATGGATATAAAGTCGTGGGAATATTACCCAAACAGTCATTTTTCAAGAATAATCTATACGGAATCAAGCCCTAATAACACTTCCAAATTGTATGAAGATCAAGAACTTCCAGTTTCCAGACCTAAGTTTCTCATTGTTGTTGTTAACTGAGAGGTAACAGAAGCAAAAACTAATGAATCTAAGAAAATGACTTCAAGAACCTTTAAAGATCATTCATCTTTCTGTTGTGGCTGATTATCGATGCAATAGCCCCGTCTACAGTACAGTATCTGGCCTGCCAATCACACTCCCATTTAATTATAGTTATACATCTATAGCTATACACCATTTGCAGACTACCTCTGAGAATACAATACAAAACTAATACAATACATCTCGATACATTTACACCAACTCGATCCATTGATCCCAACCAATTAAGCATTAGGGAGAAATAGACAACCATATTCCACATCTCGATATTAATACGATTAATTCTGTCATTCAATCTAACTCACTTAACTGCCTTTTTAACAGCACAAAGGATCAAAACAACAGGAAAAGGTAGAAGAGGAAAAGTATTATGCAGGGTAAATTGATGAGGATTCTGTTTACATTTTGTCTTGCACTGACGACAAGTGGCTTCCTTTGCCTCCTCTATATATCCACGTCCGAGAGACATCGACTTCCCGCAGCTCCTGATAAGATAAGGAAGGCCAAGGGAGATAAAACGTTTTCACGTTGAGTTTCATTCCTTTGTTTACTTCCATTGTGAAACAATTCATTCTGATAACCGATTAGAGACCAACAAATACCGATAAAGGTAAATTTATTAAGTTTACCGATGAAAAGTTAAGTATACCTTAGTTTAACCAGACCACTGAGCTGATTAACAGCTCTCCTAGGGCTGGCCCGAAGGATTAGATTTATTTTACGTGGCTAAGAACCAATTGGTTACCTAGCAAAGGGACCTACAGCTTATTGTGGAATCCGAACCACATTATAACGAGAAATGAATTTCTTTCACCAGAAATAAATTTCTCTAATTCTTCATTGGCCGGTCGGAGTATCGAACGCGGGCGCATCAGAGTGCTAGCCGAGAACGATACCAACCCGGCCAAAGAGGAACTAGTTTACCGATGAGAAATAGTAGGACGAAAAATTCTTTTACACTTGTCGAGATAAAGATCTAAATACACAGATATCATTATAAGAATGCTTTCCTATTTTTAGATTAAAAAAGGGAAACGTAAGCTAAATTTATTATTTACTAAAACAGAAGTGTTTATCTTTTACAGCCATGAAAACAAACTTATGGCCAGTTTCTTGGCTTTCTTTTGTCCTGTTCCTTAACCAGGGTATTCCTGGCAAGTGCTGGTCTGTATTCAACATCGGGGTTCAGAAATATCTTAAACGGTATGGTTCTTCATTTTTATTAAGCTATCTCGGCACAAATGTCTTGTAAAGTACATTATATATATTTTACCCCCAAAAATACAATGGGCATATGCGAGGTTGATAATTCTTATTTACATTCTCTTTTTTGCTTAACTGCATAACATGAAAAATACATATATTTAAAGCAGATGTACGAAGACGAATAATATATATATATATATATATATATATATATATATATATATATATATATATATATATATATATATATATATATATATATATATATATATATATATATATATATATATATATATATATATATATATATATATATATATATATATATATATATATATATATATATATATATATATATATATATATATATATATTATATATATATATATATATATATATATATATATATATATATATATATATATATATATATATATATATATATATATATATATATATATATATATATATATATATATATATATATATATATATATATATATATATATATATATATATATATAGATACATTAAGAACATTCCCTCCTATGCAACCTTAGTCCGAACTAATTTAAAGTAAAAGGAATAAGTACTTTAAATAAGATAAATTAGTGTGATTCACTGTAAGAAATTTGCCACTAAAACCTCTCACCACTGCCTTTTTTGGGGGGAAAACCCCTTTAAACCCTTTCTTGTCCAAAGTGCTGTCAGAAATCCCTTAATTCCAGATACAGAGCCGACCAAAACTAATCATAGCCCGAGGCAGGCCAGCTGGTGGGCTGACTGCGTGCGTTCCGCCATTTTGAACTTGAAACCATGCTGCCTGCATTTCTCACATGGGCAGAATGATCACAACGCCACCTAGGAAGAGAAAGCTGTAACTTCGAAGCTATAAAGGGCCCTGGGCAAAGAAGCCAACTCTCAGAATTGCCGGCGTGGACATGGAGAACAAAGCTCCGTCCCTTGCTCCATTTACCTGCCTATGCAGTACACATAGCGGGCAGTATCCCAAGTAACTTTAGATGTGAATTAATTCGCTTGCCCTCCCCATCGCTGGCCTTCATAAGAAGAGAACTTTAGCTCCTAAAGAAAGGTAAAGTACTAGGATTTAAGGTTTTTCGACAGCCACGTTCACTTTTTTCCTCCCACTGTGTTCCTTTCGCTTCATAGTGCAATATAACTACAGTGAGACCTGTATTGCTTTATATTTATGTGCTGTTTAATTTGCAAAGCATTTACGAGAAGAGTAACGTAATTGTTTGATATTCGAGTCACGGGAATGGAGTCCAGTCTAGGCATCTTCTATGCAATCCCCTGATTCCTTCATTATACTGTTAGTCCCAGTTAAGCAATTGTAAGTGTTCGATCACAGGATAGGACTCCCTCTGTGGAACTGTGTCACTTCGTGTTTGTAGCGGCCCTCGAGCTTCGTTATCAACAACTTTGAAGCGGGAACCCAATATGCCCCTCCAGGAAATTCCCACCATTTGCTTTCGTCTCATTACCCCAGAATTACACTATCATTCTTTTGATGTGTTTTCTTTTTGTAATTATAATGAATTAAGTTAAACCCCAGATTTTATCTAATCACTTCCCCCTTGACATAGCCTTTCAGGCATATTTTGTTGTTTGTAATTTTAGCTGTCCCCAAGGCCAGAGTCCAGACTTTTGTGGTAATTAAGGTAAGTTGCGTACCATCCTAGTATACCCCATTGATCTAGCAAGACCCCAGCTTTAAAATTACAACAATATATATATATATATATATATATATATATATATATATATATATATATATATATTATATCCATATTTATATATATATATTATATATATATAAATATAATATAAATACATATATATATGCTCTTATTAATGCAACTTCTCACTGCTCCTCTTCCAGTCGGTGGTATTCCCGAAGTCGTTAGTTCGTAGTACTGTCAAGTGTTTAAGTCAATATAAACATTAATGACGTCTACAGACGTCATTTAATATATTATATATAGGGGAAATATAAGTAATAAACATTATATATATATATAAACATTTTGGTACTAAGAAATGACTCGAACAGTGACTCGAGACAGTACGAACTAACGACTTCGGGAATACCACCGACTGGAAGAGGAGCAGTGAGAAGTTGCATTGTAAGAGCAATAAAAAATTAGTTGTGGAATAAGAGTGATTTGCCTTCTTTTGAAACAGACTATTCTATCGTGGGCTTCCAAGATGAAGGGTGAATGTTAGCAATTAGAGTAAGGTACAAAATAGGGCCAAAGTACTAGATCAAGCCTATCGAAGCTCTTGAGAAGCAAGGAAGGATACCATCAGCCCAAATGGCCATTGCCGCCTTCAAATACATGAGAACTATAAACTGAGTTTGCATACTCAAACGATTTTAAAAGAGTACAGAGTAGTGCCATTTAACTGCACGAAAGGAGTCCATGAAATTTAACTTTAAAAGGGAAAGTGATACTATTTCTCAGAAAAGAACACATAACATTTATGAAAATATATGGGTTGAGCTATGATCAATTTTCTTGAAATACAGGAGAAAGTAGCTTAGTCAGCTGAGTAAACAGAGGGTATGGAAGCAAAGTATCCTACACTATTAACTGTTAGCCTGCCTGTCTTGTGTTTATATTTAATATACATTTTTTTAATTAGTGCAGCTATAACCAATAAATTTTTCTGTTACAACAGTTTTATGCTTTTTTCAGAAAACAAAATATTTTTACCAATACCAACTATGGAAAGTAGAGTTGGGTTAATCCATTATTTTTCAACTTTCATTACATCTGGTATTATATGATATCATCCATCCAGTACGGAAAACTTTAGAAGAGGTATTGCCACTACATGAGCTGTGATGACATATCTGCGACTCAATCTAAAACTCCTACACTTCGAAACCTAGATCCGTTCATCAACACCGATATAAAGAAGGACATGACTGACCTAGCAACAACAATAGAAACAATTTTCTCTTCTTTG
The DNA here is from genome assembly GCF_040412425.1 of Macrobrachium rosenbergii. Classification (NCBI taxonomy): domain Eukaryota; kingdom Metazoa; phylum Arthropoda; class Malacostraca; order Decapoda; family Palaemonidae; genus Macrobrachium; species Macrobrachium rosenbergii. Next base: position 19,072,773 of record NC_089788.1, on the reverse strand, counting down.
TGTTGGCTGGCACAAGATAATTCGAAATCAGCCTGCCATTGACTTGCAGTTAACATTTCTCTGTCAGGGAATATTTCAATACTTTTCGTATGTCATCACATATTGCAATCAAAGATTACTCTACACAGCCTCGCTCAGCGCTCTTCCCTGCACGAATTCTCTCTCTCTCTCTCTCTCTCTCTTTTCCTAACTCCTACACATACACATATTATACATACACACACACACACACACACACACATATATATATATATATATATATATATATATATATATATATATATATATATATATATATATATATATATATATATATATTACTTATTACTGTAGTTGCGATCTTTAAATACTAAAAATTTAAATATTTAAAGAAACACTCAAATGTTTATAACTATTGCTCCAAAAAATATACTTTTTCTTATTATATTCTTCTTCGCAGACTTCTCTAAGACTGCCCTGAGGCGCTGACGTCACTACATTCTAAAGACCTTTTCCTTCATCCTTTTCCTCTTGCGTGGCAAAACAGTGTCCTCTCACGAATATTTCCCTAGCATTTTTCATCGTCTACTACTTTCATGATATTATTATTCCGTGAATAATACTGAATGTGTCTCTAATGAAACGAAGCGGGTTGTTTAGTTACTGGAATTTCCTGACGTTCTAACTGAAATTTTGTGCATTCCTACTGTACTGTCATTAAGACATTCTTCAGGTATCTGATAACTTATTATTGTTGTCAATCTGTGTTCGAAAGTTCTTCAACGTGTTGAGTATGAAAAGCATGCGTTCTGTACGTAAATATACCTCCATTGCATACGCTTACTTGTGCCTGTAAGTATTGAATATCGATATCCTGCAAGGGCCAAAATCCAGCTAGTTAATTCCTTTGTCCTTCATGACAGGTTTTCAGATCGTGGCGTTACCATTAATCAGCTTCAGAACTGTTGCGTTGGAAACAATTCTTTAAACAAATTAAGGTATAATAAATAAGTGATTTTTACATTTAATAATAGAAGGGGTAGAATGATAATAACTAAGAGACACAGTACGTCGAGCATAGTTGAATATTTTCTTTTCTTTTTTACCGTAGTCAGTTTTCCCATAAAAAATATGCTATATCCTATAAATGATATTTCACAATTACTTCCAATATTTACTTAGAAAATAATAAGCATGTATTTTTATATGAGTTTCTTGGTTTCTAGCGAAATTTAATTAACTTTTTTATATTTTCTAGCCCCCAAAATATGGTACATTATGAAGTAAAGTAAACGCAATTATATCTTTACAATAACTGAATGGGAAATAAGCTTAAATATCTACGATATCTACAGTAACAAATTTTACAGATTTTGTACGAATTATATTGAAAAGATTGAGGAGCCAAAGAGACACGAGATCTGACAATGGCGTAAGTCTAACATAAGCAATGTAAACGCAATATATGGCTCCATGACATCGCTACTGAAAACCATCATTGGGAGAGTGAAGATGTTTGCAATTGTTGCCTCAACATAGTGCTAAAAAAATACAAACAAACAAACAGTTCTGAAATGCATATTGGAGATGGAAAACTGTACTGTATAGGAAAAATAATAAAATAAAGATCGAAGAAAGATACGGAACACTGGGGAAGGGAAGTTATGAAAAGAAATCAAATGACACAGAAAAAGGAAACATAAGCAAATCAAAATGCAAAAATGACTTAGAACGAAATTAACAAATAACGAAAAAATACTTCACAAAAGAATCATAAAAAATCAGTTTCAAAACACCTGAAATTGACAAGAAAGAATAAACAATAATATACTAATTCATTAGACAAAAAAGCTTAAAAAGATTAAATACCAATTAACACTTTATATCACTGAACATATAGCAGTGGAAATTATCATTGTAAATACATGTATATAGAGAACGACATACTTCATGTCTTACAAACTACATCTGGTCATATATATATATATATATATATATATATATATATATATATATATATATATATATATATATATATATATATATATATATATATATATATATATATATATATTTATATATATATATTTATATATATATATTTATATATATATATATATATATATATATATATATATAAATATATATATATGTATATATATATATGTATATATATATATATAATATATATATATATATGATCTAAATATATATATATATAAAAACTGAAGATTAAAGAAAACTGAGTTAAGCAAGGGATTTTCCCTAGTTCACGTGACTTCATTAAGCAATGTAATTTATGTTCCCTCCCACAAACGAATTCCGAAAATAGGAGGGTCGGAAAAAGCTCTCAGATCATTTTCCCCAAAATATATTTCTCCCCACACTTAGGTCCCGTCTCTGTGACCTTTTCCCAGAGTTAAAATATATGGAAATGAAGTCCTTTTTGACATTTATTTGTTCACCATCTATGCTAGCAAGCCTGGAGTAATCATGCCTCCCTATCCCATATTTTTACTTTCCAAAAAGAGTACCACCTATGAAAAGCAACACGTGCTCTAACATACCCTACTGTATATTTGGCAAGAGAAAAATACAGCAAATCAGCTCCAGATTCATCGGGAAGAAGCATCAGACCTTTCTTATTTCTCCCAACTCTCAATGAAATCAAAGCTGATATGTCCTCTCTTTCTCTTCACCAAAACTAATATAAGTTATATTTCTCCTGGTAGGCAAATAGTGCATCCAGCATCCAGTTACTAGAGTAATAACAGATAGTCAGTTCTCCACAGGGTATTAAAATTATAAATTTACAAAAATATATATATATATTTATATAGGGCATATAAAATTATATATATTACATATATATATATATACACACAGTTATTATACATACATATATATATATATATATATATATATATATATATATATTATACATACATACATACATATATATATATATATATATATATATATATATATATATATATATATATAAATATATATATATATATATATATATATATATATATATATATATATATATATATATATATATATATACATACATATATACATACATATATAATTTGAATACCTGTGAAAACTGTCATTTCTTTTCTCTCAGTTACTTTCGGAGAGCTGACTGAAATTGTAAGAAATTGGATGCTGGAGTACTGTTAGGTTACAAGGAGAAATATAACTCATATTAGTTTTGGTGACGAGAAAGAGGTTATTTCATCTTTGATTGGGCTGAGAGTTGGGACAAATAAGAAAGGTCTGATGTCCCTTCATGATGAAGGTGAATTACTAATCGGTTACCATTTTGTACACCACGAAAGATGAGCGGGAAAAGTACAGCTATTTATTCGTTAATATTAGTCTATATTCATCTCGTAAGAACAGAAGTGAACATTCACCCACAACCACAGGTCTTTAACGTAGGATTTTATTTATACGCCTAGGTACCAAAATCATGCATGTATTTGCAGGCCTTAGCGTGGATTCGTCTTCTAAGCATACGACTGATTCACCCTCTACAGTCACAAGTCAGTTCTACAGGAATTTTATCTATATTCTTTAGGCACCGACATTATATTTTTCTCATACTAAGAATATAATCACCACGT
>NC_089788.1:19054159-19064159 GCF_040412425.1 Macrobrachium rosenbergii | reverse complement strand
GCAAGTCCCTCGGAAGGCAACAAGTCACCCCCTTTTCCTCCCACCACACTGTAGAGCGTTCTATCGAGCGATAGTCCTTGCTCTTGTAGGCACCACAGTGATTTTGGTGACAAGGAAGTAAAACCAGATAAGTCAGTTATCAAACAGAGAAAAGTGCTCTTGCTCTGGGATGTGGGCTGACCCATAGAGGGTAAAATTTAACATCTGGAGATGCTGTCTGTATACCAGCACTATGTAGTTTGGTGGTCTCCTCCAGTTCGGCGCTGCAGAGCCTTGCAGCCATCTTGAAAGGTCTGGTAACCTCGGAAATTAAACAGAGGCTTTGTGCGACTGTGAATTTTTTTTATCTTGAATGTTTTATGAGTAAATGTTTAGGGTTTAGTGAATGTATAGTGAGCTGGCTAATTGTTTAGTGAATGTTTATGAGTTTAGTGAATGTTTATGAGTTTAGTGAGTGTTTAGGTTTAGTGAATGTTTAGCGAATATTTAGTGAGTGTTTAGAGTTTAGTGAATGTTTAGTATGCAATGTTTAGTGGTGTTTAGGGTTAGTGAATGTTTAGTGTGTAAGTGTTTAGTGGGTGTTTAATGAGTGATTAGTGAATATTCAGTACTGTTTAGTGTTTAATGAGTTTTAGGGGCCTATTGAGTATTTAGGTTTAGTGAGTAGTGTTTAATGAGTGTTTAGGGTTTACTGAGTGCTTAGTGTATAGTGAGTGGTTATTGAATGTTTAGTGAGTGTTTAGTGTATAGTGAGTACTTAGTGAATGTTTAGTGAGTGTTTAGTGTATAGTGAGTACTTGGTGAATGTTTAGTATATAGTGCTTAGTGAATGTTTAGTGAGTGTTTAGGGTACAGTGAGTATTTAGTGAATGTTTAGTAGTGTTTAGTGTATAGTGAGTGCCTAGTGAGTGTTGAGTATTCAGTGAGTGTTTAGTGCTATTGAGTGCATAGTAAGGGGTAGTGTTTAGTGAGTATGGTAATGTGAGTGTAAGTGTACAGTGAGTGTTTAATGATTGTACATTACTGTTTAGTTAATCCTGTAATTTACAGGAACCATTTATGCCAGACATTGCTTAGATCTAGGAGTAGATGCTTAGGCCTTCACGACAATGGTTGGAGTGCTTGGGTCAACTTTTTTTTTTTTTTTGAAGGTAAATTTTCCCTGTGAAATTGGGCCAAGTAATAATAATGATAATAATAATAATAAAAGTAAAAAAATGAAATAATAATAATATATAATAATCATCATCATCATCATCAGAATTTGGATTTATTTACACAGCGTTTACAAACAACTATGACTCCGCATTCACGCTCTTGGAATAACTATGCATCTACTTAGACAAATGACTCTTGATAAACACCCATCTGCATCTAGATTGACTGACCTAAATTGACACTGCATCTAGATACACACAATTGTGAAGCTGGTTGCATCTAAATACACAAATTGTGAAGCAGATCTTTTTGCACAAGGAGAATACTGTACAACGTAAGTTATATGCAAATAATTTCCTATAAAATATGATTGAACTTGGACTATACTTATTTTTTTTTTTTTTTTTTTTTTACAAAATAATGCAGTAGACTCGACAAATGATTGCCGTATTAAGAGTACAGGCAAATTAGTCACATTAAAATGTAGCTAAGATAGAGCCCTAGCCTCAACCCAAACACAATGTAAGTTCGGTAGGCAGTTAAGAATTAACGAATGACAAAAGAGAATCTAGGCCTAACTTCGATGTTTTCCATCCTAACTTTGGGAAAATATTTTGAGCACTGCCCTTCAACATCCACATTTATGATTTTCAGTGACCTAGGCTAAGTTACAGGGTACTGAAAATATCGTGGGTTTTTGAAGTTTGTAATAGCAAAGAAATTATGGTTATTTGCTTAGTTTTGAGGAATAACTTCAAACTTGTTCAGAGTTTTCTGCAGACCGGGGTTATCTCGGAATTGACCAACAATATTGAAAATCTTAATTAAACAAGGGATGGAAAAACATCACACTTCCCAAGCTGGGGCAGATGCCCCACATTAGGTTAGGTTGGGGTGTCTACTAACTAAGATCGTCTAGGCTCTGAAACCTCACGGCATAGCCTAGGATACTCTAGATTCACAAGGTACTGTGAAAGATATAGTGTAGATAAGGTTAGGTTAAGTTTTTTTGGCAAACGTTACTCAAACACATATGGTATTTATATCCTCCCAGTCTGCAGTCACTCCCCAGTTTCTGCCAGGGACGTAAAACTCTAATATATTGAAGTTTAGCTAAGGTTAGGTTAAGTGTTTTGGCAAATTTTACCCAAACAAATATTTATGCTCCCCCAGTCTGCAGTCACTCCCTAGTTTCTGCCAGGAACTTAAACTTTAATATATTGATGTGTTGTTAAGGTTAAGTTTTTGCCAAAAAACTTAACGTAACCTTAACTGCACTCCATCTTTAACAGTACTAGCCTATACCCAGTGAATCTAGAGTAGCCTAGACTATGCTATGAGGTTCCAGAGTATGCACGTCTATATTTCTTTTTACGAGCTGTACATGCCTATGCAGTTTGAAATTCAGTAACCTTCCTTAACAGATTAAATCTAGCAACCCAACATGCATTTCTTCAAAGCTCGACCCTGTACACGTTGATTTTTAATTGAATCTCTGTCTGTAGCTTATATGGCTAAAGCCAGTAAAACCCAAGATTCAGTAAACACAATAAAATGTGTAATAAAATCAGTAAAATTTGGATGTCGAAGGGCAGTCCACAAAACTATTTTCCCAAATTAGGAGGGCAAACACCATAAGTTGGGCTTAGCTTCTCTTTTATCATTTGCTAATTCTTAATTTCCTACTGAACTCCCACTGTCTCAGTTTAGGCTAGGACTCCATTTTAGCTGCCTAAGTTATGACTAGCTTGCCCATTCACTTAACATGGCAATCATTAGCTGAGCCTACTACCTAATTTTGTAAGAAAAGTATCAAGTATAAGTTAAATTTTTGTTTAGTAAATTGTTTGCATATAACTTCAGTTCCTTGTGTTAAATTGTTTTTTTTTTTCTTTTCATTTCTTAACCTGTGAACTCCCTGAAATATAATGAACAACTTTTACTAATCACATTTTTTTTTTTATTTCATGACTCTTACAGCCTGAAAGTTTGTACTTTTGAGAAATAATTCTTGAAGGAAAGGGTAATACATCACTTCCAAAGTTCTGTTTCAATCTGTGAAGACTAAAGTTAGTAGTTTGCATCTCGCTTACCAGATTGATAATGGATGCAAACTACTATATAAGTAACCTAGTTTTATCATTGTCAACATTAAAATAGAAAAATTCTACTTGTTTCAAAAATACTTAAGGTATAAATCTGATAACAGTTGAATTAGACTCCTGTACTGATTTTGAATATAAGATTTTCATAAAGACAGTTATTTTTAAAAGGTCTCATTTTTCACATCCAGGACTTATTACTTGTGTTTATTTTTTTTTTTACAAATGTGTCTTATTGAAACAATGGCACTGTACTCTGATATCCAATAGGCCTAGGCTATATTGTAAGTTTTTATGATATCTGGAAAGGCAAAATTCTACATGCCAAAGCCTCCAACTGGGAAAGGAAGCCAGCAGAGAAAGGAAAATAAGAAGTAAAGAATAAACTAGAAACTATAATACAAAGAAAACCAATTGGAAAACTAATTACTGTATTGTAATCGGTGAAATGAGACCCAAGTGAGCTTGTTAAAAACCCACACATTTATGCCTAGTTTGAAATTCTGTAGTCCCAACAATTCAGCTAATAATTAGGAGGACCATACCATAATCTGGGCATAACTGGAAGTCAGGGCACGATGCCCTAGGTTAGGTTAGGTTAAGGGAAGTTTAGGATATGATATATTAAGTGGTTCTGGTAATTTTTTATTCAAATACATACATATACTGTACTCCTCCGACCTGCAGTCACTCCCAAGTTCCTGCATGTGACTTCAAACTTTGATATGTTTCTCAATAAGCGAGCATATGTATGTATTTCTAAATGCAAACTGTACCTATCCATGGAATTTGAAATTCACAGCTGTAAACTACCTTGACACATTAACTCAGCAACCCAGTTAGCATTTCGTCAAAACTCGATCCCATACACTTTCTTAGTTTTTAATTAAATCTTTAGTTGTATATAGCAAATGCCATTGTAACCCAAGACTCGCTAAACACATTAAAATGTTTTTGATTACAGAACTCTAGAAACCCATTACAGTATGTTGTTGATACCCTGTAACTTAGCCTAACGCACTACTGTATAACAGTAAAATGTAGATGTTAAAATAGCATTGCAAAAAAATATTTTTAAAATTGGGAAGGCATACATCAGAGTTAGGCCTAGCTTCTCTTTTGTTTCCACTGTGTCAGGGCTTATGTTAAGACTGTTTTAGCCATATGTTATGACTAACTTGCCTATTCACTTAACATGGCAATCATTAGCTGAGCCTACTAACTAATTCTGTAATAAAAATATTGGTCTAAGTTAGAATTTTGGTTAGTTCATTGTCTGCATATAACTTCAGTTGCTGTATAGACTCCTTGTTCTTAATATTTTTGAGAAACAATCTTTACTAGCTACTTTTTTTATCACATGAATTTTACAACCTAAAAGTCTGAGCTATCTTTACTAACCACATTTTTTACCTCATGAATCTTAGACCCTAAAATTTTGAGCATTTATCTCATGAATCTTACAACCTAAAAGTCTGAACATAGTTGGATAACAGTTCTCCAAGGAGAGTGTAATACATCACTTTCAAAGTCCCTTTTCAATCTCTGAAGACTGAAGTTAGTATTTTGCACCTCACATCAGATTGCAAATGGATGCAAACTACTGATATTAACCTGGCTTTGTCATTGTTAACGTGAAAAAATGTTTAAGATATAAATCTGATAACACAATTGAATTAGATTCCTGTGTTGATTTTGAATATGAGATTTTCATAAAAATTGTTCTCAATTCTGTAAGACTTAAAAGGTCTTATTTTCACATGTAGGCCTAGTTGATTGTGTTCAGATTTTTATAAATGTTGTCTTGCAGCACTGGCACTGTACTATTATATCTAGCCTAATTGGCCTATACAGCATTGCGCATTTTTATAGAATCTGGAAAGGCAAAATGCTACGAGCCAAAGCCCCCAACATGGAAAGCAACCCAGCAGATAAAGGAAAATGAGAAGTAATGAATATAAGACATAAGAATAAACTACATAACAAAGTAAGGCCAACATTAAAAACCAAATAAAAAAAAAATCAATTAAATGAAACCCATGTAAGCTTGCTCAAAAAAAAAAAATTGATTGCAACAAGTTTGAAATTCTGTAGTTCCAACGATTCAGCTACTACATGTAATTAGGAGGGCCATACTATAATTTAGTCAAAACTGGAACAAAACTTACAGATAACTGCGTGGTACTAAATCTTATAGAAGAAAATGCAAGGCTATTGGAGTTGACTGAATATCTACTATTCTACTTAATGGCGCACAGTCTAGTCTGGGAAAATTTTATAGGAGGAGAACAACAAAATGACCTCATTAAACAACAGTGCTACATAACGTTAGTTCTGTGATAAGAAATTAAATATAGCTCAAGTTTTTGCCCAGTAAGTTAAGATGCAAACAGGGGAGCGATATTCATAAAAATAAAGAATAAAAGAATGAAAACATTTCCCCAGGATAGACCAGTATCTTAAAAAAACGTTTTTTAAGCAACAGATGAGAGTTTATATTTTTCACAAAAATGAATTTCAGTCAAGAAAAACACAAATTCTAAGTGAGTTGCAATTAGTAAAAGAAGCAATGTTAATAAAAAGATGTGAGGTGGGGGTAGATCCTATTTTCTTGATCTAATAATAAGCATACTTTGAGTTTTGACAAATTTTAACTACAACTCTGTTAAATAATTCAACAGCATGAGATGGGATTGGTATAGATTAGCATCATCAGTGTAAGCAACGATCTTGCCTTCAGTGCTAAACCTCATATGTTGCTTATACAGTATAGGCTAAATAATACTCGGCCAAAAGCATTACTATGAGGAACACCAGTGACTACATTCAAGAATTTCAGTTAAATTATCTAAATCTATAGTTTTTGCTTAATGAAAGTCAAACCAAAACATTTTATGAAGTTCCCTATGTTATTTGAGCTTAATGTATCCAACTGCACATTCGTTGCATCTAGATTCACACGTTTCCCATTGTTTCAAAGGGCGTTTATGAGTAATAATAGTTACAGAGTGCTCAAACTTAAAAGTAATAATAGAAAAACCTAACCAATCTTTTTAAGATTTTAAACATACATTCATCTCGTTTTGCAAAGCTACCAGTCAAATATTCAGTCTTCTAACTAAATTTTAAAATGTTTTACACGGTTCTTGAATTTTTGAAAAATTTTCATGAGCTGGCCTGCCAAGTCCATGAAGAACATGAGATCTACAAGGGACTTTTTAGGCCAATAATAATAAAGCCTAATTTTCTTGTTTTTAGAGTAATAGTAAAGTTACTTTATTCTGAAAGTATTTTATTAATTACACATCTGCAGAAACTTTAGTCAATACCATCCAGCTAATAAACTTGTACGAAGATTTTAAGGATTTCAGAATAATATTACTCATTGAAATTCACTTCAAACGTGCATAATAGTCTCAAAAATCAATTTTTACACCAATCTACATCATATAGGCTAGGTGATTTTCAGCTAATTTGGTTGATTTTTAGGGAGAAATAATGTGTCAATCTAGATGCATCTTCATTCTGATTATAATAATAATAATAGTAATATTAAAAATAATAGTAAAAAATACAAAGAATAGTAAAAATAATAATTATAAATATTTGAGATTATACGGATTAGAACGCAAAAGTCTTTACTTCAACTACATTAAACCTCATAATAGAAATATTTTGAAATATATTTTTACGGTGATGGTTAATTTACTTATAAAAAAACATATTCTTATACTGTAGGAGTTAAACAAGTAGAAAAAGAAAAGCAAAGTTGCCGTAGTGCTTCGTCTCTACAGTATAGTACTACTGTATGAGCTGGACCGAGACCTTTCAGTATGGCTGCCCCCGGTCACACGCTCGGCAGGGAGATCGCCACCCCATGCTATTGGCGCTCTATGCAGTAACCGCAACAGGCGAAGACTTACTTCCCTTCATTTCGTTATGGTGCTGGGATTGTTGGGCTTTAGAGGGTTTAGTTTTTTCTCCCCAAGAATCAGACCGTTTAAAAGGTGATTTATGATTTGCTTCGTGATGAAGTACTGGACCTTCATTCCAGAGAACACCACATAGGACCAGTTACAATAAGTCATTGTTTGGTTTGATGGCCGTGTGGTTGAATACTTAATTCCCCGGACCTATCCCCCAACGAGAACCTATGGAGCATCATGCCAATGGCCTCCCCAAGGTGCAGGAGGCGAAGCAACACCAGAGCATCGATTCTACTCTAAGGAGACTTGAAGAGGCTCAAAAGTGTAATGGGAAACCTACCAAACATTACCCTGCTTTTTGGTGAGTATTCCCGTAGAGTTTCACTATGTAGTTTTAAAGGTATTTGTGCAAAGTCCAGCAAGTTTTTGCTTACTTTCTCGTGTGTTGCAATGACACACACACACACTCACTTAACTAGTGCCGTCGTCGATCACTGTTATAGGTTTAAAACAAAACAAGATAACACAAACAATAGTGTCCCTACCCTTAAGTATTTTTGGTGGCAAGCGAGAAACATCATCACGGTGAGGGTGGTATTACATTCGTTTATCAAACTGCGTTTTGTTTAGCGTGCTTGGCTAGTTTGGCGTTTCGTCTTTTCAAGGGCATTGTTTGGCAAATGTTTTGAAAACATGTTTAGCAAAATATGAAATTTTCCCGCCATGCTGATCACCATGTAAAATAAACTGACGTCAGAGAAGGGCAGCAAAGTAAGTTTATTTCTATTCTAAGTCTTGGAAAGGATATTTGGAAAGACTTGTTAGAGTAATTTGGACTTATCCAGAAAATGATGGTTCACAAAAGAAGGGTAAACTAGGAAAAATATACGACCAATCAACAGGCATAGGTCTAGCGTTGGCTCGTCCATCATTCTTATCTTCGTTAATATTCTTAAAACTTTTTTCCTTGGCATTATGATTCGATAATATTTACCTTAGAGAAATTATTTTCATATAACCGGAATTATGTTGTACTGAGAGTAAGGTTTAAATGAAATAGCATCATACCAAATGAGTATGGATGTTTGAGGGCGTAGGTGTAGCATCGGCTACCAGACTTCATTTTCATGCCATTACCAATCTGCGAGACATTTCGCTTGATGAAAACAAATTAAACCAGGATTTGTTACACAGACAGAAGTGCGAATAAGTTTACTTTGAGTCGAACAAGAGAAGTTGTTACCTGCGGTTTATTTACACCGTCCAGAAAAACTCTCACCAATGTGACGTTCGGAGTTTCGCTTAGAAACCACTTGAAATGCCTTTTTGTTCATCATGTCTGATGTTGCCTTTGTGTCTAACCTACAGGCCTAGCTACTACAAAAAACTCTTAATGAGTGACAAAATACAGACGGTGTCCTTATACATCACAATAACATGTTTAGAAGACGCGACCTGACGCAACCAGCAATCTTAGGCCTATAGGCCTACTAAACATTTTTCATAAAAAGCAAGATCGTTTTTCATATTATGAAGCATACGTAAGAGTAATGATGTTCTGATTTCAAAATTGAAATCGTTGCAGCACCTGTGTTCCACAATAATTGCTGAAAATATGACATGTCAACGAGAGAAGGCGTTTCCACCATTAACAAAACATTAACAAGAGAAGAGTTATCGGTAAATAAAATTCATTTAGCTTTGCTTACCTTTGAAATGTTATTCGATTTTCTCTCGAAGAATTCATGTGTCCAGTTCAGCAATTATAAGCTGCTACAGTACCAAATAAACATAATGAACTAATAAAATCGCAGCGCGCACCAAACACTTAATTTCCGCGGTTCCCGAGCAACTACTAGGCGTCAGTACGTTACAGCTGCAAGTGGCGCCGCCACCACTACGCGCTGCTACAGCTCGAATAGACCTATCTTAACCATCGTAACGCAGTGTTTAAGTTTTTATAAAGATATATATATATATATATATATATATATATATATATATATATATATATATATATATATATATATCTATATATATATATATATATATTGTCATAACGTATCAAGTACCTGGTTATTACACAACTAATCTCAAGATTCAAAAATATACCTCACTTCAGCCAGATACCTGAACTCTCATAACATTAATTGATACGACTGAGTACTCTAAAAGGTAACAGTGATCCCTCAAGAAAAAACTTATTTATCAATCACTTGAAAAATCAAACTAAGTTCATCAGAATATGTGAGGTATCAAAATTAAACTAGAAATCTTCTAGAGCAGTGGTTCTTAACCTGGGGAATTCCCCACTGGTGGGGAATAGCGGAGTTGCCAAGTGGGGAATGACCGGTCGGACAGAAGAACCACTGTCTTGTTGTCACATTTCGTGAATTTGTTTCCACCCACAAATAATCGATAGTGCTTCAGAATTTAATGTTGACTTACTTTACAAATCACAACCATTTACAGACTGTTTTAATAACAAAACAACCAATATATGAGGTATTGTAAGTCATGTTTGGTAAAAGTGACAACACTGTTGGGTTTGAAATGTCAACAGCGGCTCCCGCAAACTCACTGTTTGTAAAAATCTAATATATGCAAAAAAATTAAAGGCCGTAAATGGCACAAAAAAGCAAAGCGATATTTACGTATTAAAGTTAAACACTGCATGGGTTAAACTTGAATTTGTCAATGACGATGCTTTGGTGGGAAATGGAGAAGTTGGCTCACTGAAAGTGGGAATTGGAAAAAGGTTAAGAACCCCTGTTCCACAGAGTAAAGGGCATCACCCATCAAAAACTCTAACTG
>NC_089788.1:19020351-19053659 GCF_040412425.1 Macrobrachium rosenbergii | reverse complement strand
AGTTTCTTTTATCTTTTAGTACATATTGCTACTAATACCCCTACCAAGAAAATATGGAACAGAAATATATCAAAATAATATTGTTTTACGATCTTCCTAAGTATCAGGTTTATTGCCCTTTCATATTCCTGTCATTTCTTTTCATGTTTGGTAATACTGCTGGACTGCGGAAGAAATGGATACTGTTATTAAGCCCAAACAAACTTTTTTTCTCCTTCCCCTCGTTTATCATTCCCTAGTCCTTTTCCTCCAGGTGGTTTCTGAAATATCTGGTTTCCTTTAACCCTTTCTCTGCCTCCTAGTATTCAAGTGCATACCAACTCTGCTATTCATGTCGCTATTCTCTTAATCATTTAGTTCCGTTGCATTTAACCCACTGTTCCCTATAATTAATCTCTTCATAAAACAACACTTACAACTTCCCTGATATCTTGAGGAGATCTATGGCACATAAAGTCATACACTTTCCCTCTTCCCTGTCCCCTTATGGAATAGAACAAATATATCCTCATCCATTTGCGTGGAACCTTTCCATCAGCAAGACATACTTTACATACTTTGGCCAGCAAATCATTGACATGCACCTGAACACAGCAACATTTGATTAGCTAATCCCATCAACTCGAGGCATCTTCCCTTTCTGCAGTCAACTTATGGCCTTACGTAGTTCCCCAGCAGCCAACAGCCACATTTATAAATGTTCTCAGAGTAATAACTTGGCACTTCCTCTGAACGTTCACATGCTAAGACGCCAGCGCCCTCAATCAAACACACACATACCTGTAGGTTTACATACAAACATACATACATGCATCTATATATATATATATATATTATATATATATATATATATATATATATATATATATATATATACACATATATGTATATATCTATGTGTATATATGTAAATATATATATATACATATATATATACATACATATATATATATACATATATATATATATATATATATATATATATATATATATATATATATATATATATATATATATATATATATATATATATATAGTCTCGTCATTCAAATACCCTTCCTTTTATTGGGTGGCTTAAGCGAAAAACAAGCCAACAGCTTTCATATCCTGACAACTGAATCAAAGATAAACGATCTGTACAGAAATTTACACAAAATCACCCACCAAACAAACTGCATTCCTCCATCCCGACGTAGGCTAAATGCAATTACGCGCTTCCTGAATGATAATGGCCCATCTAGCCACGATTTTTGTATTCAAAAACCTCAAATTCTAAACAATCAATCATCCGTTTTCGACTGTAACAAATTCTTCTAGTCACATATTTCAATACTCTGACATTTTGATAATATTTTTGTTATAATATCTCTCCATTTCTCAACCTTCCAACTCTTTACTTTGCATATCCTTCGCCTAACATTTTCTTCAATGACTCCACCTTCTTCTGTTTCTTATATTAATGCTGAGTTCCCATTTATCCATTAGTCATATTTACTCGAATGAGCATATGATTAAGAATTAGGTATTATTGCAACCATATATACATGGCTGTAATTCGGCACGTATAATGCTATGTGCGCCTACAAAAAACAATAAAAAAAATTGTGGGCGGTTAGTCGCCGCATCCCTTATCATAATTTCGAAAACATTGTGAGATGTGGAAATGCTAAGAAATCTCGCACATTCACAAAAATAAAAGAAAGAAACCTCAGGCAGCAATCACTGACAGAAATGGTTGTGATTAACGCTCTCACAAATGTATACCTGAGCTTCAGTTCTCGGAGACCCATTCACTGAATCTCGGCATCACACGCACGAATGTTATGGCGCAATGGCTTCATCTGGACACCAAAGACTATGTATACAGCCTACTCGGGAACTCTCGTGGAAGGCTCACCTCACGCTAATTTAATAACGCAGCATTGCAGTACATAAGTCGCTCTTCCTATATATAATCGTTAATCTTGGCAGCATGTTATCGTGTTTTCAAAATTCTCTTCATACATCAACTTTACGCAAAAACGATTTTATGTGTGTGCATGTGCGCACGCTTCATCAAAGTTTAATCAAATCTGAAGTATATTCTTTAGGAGTCTAAATTTTAAAAATAAAATATTGATGTAGTTTGATCATTTCTGTATATACTCGTATATGTTTTTACTTCGTATGATTTCATAAAATAATCAGTATAAAGTAAGTAAATCTGATGAGCATGCTTGATTGTGGCTTTAAATTGCAATGGTTTAGCTCTCTCTCTCTCTCTCTCTCTCTCTCTCTCTCTCTCTCTCTCTATATATATATATATATATATATATATATATATATATATATACATGTATATATATTACACACACACATAAACACACATATGTGTGTGTGTGCATCATCCAGTGCAGACACACTCATCAATTATGATTCCCTTAGAGTATAAGTCATTCCAAAGGTGTAGTGAATTCGATGTTAAAAGATATTTGTCACTTAATATTTGTGGATATCTCTCTCTCTCTCTCTATATATATATATATATATATATATATATATATATATATATATATATATATATATAGATAGATAGATAGATGGATAGATAGATAGATATATAGATATATAGATATATATATATATATATATATATATATATATATATATATATATATATATATATATATATATATATATAATGTCAGTGCAGACGGATTTATCAATAGCTTCCTTAAAGTATAAGTATTTCCTAAGGTACAGTGAATGAGATATTAAACTACTACATTTCTAGGTTATAAAATATTTACGGATATCTATACACACATTCATAGATACATGCACGCATACATACATAATATATCTTATCTATCTATCAGTTCCTATATATATATAAATATATATATATAAATATATATATATATATATATATATAATATATATATATATATATATATCTATATATATATACTGTATATATATATATATATACAGTATATATATAAATATAAATATATATATATATATATATATATATATATATATAATATCATTCACATCTATTGTTTCTCTTTAATTTTTGGTAATTTCAAGGTATGGTAAATGCACTATTGAATAATATATGTGACCTCATACGTATATAATATTATGTAATACTTAACAACGGAAACGCGCGCACGCGCATATATACACACAATTATATATATATATATATATATATATATATATATATATATATATATATATATATATATATATATATATATATATATATATATATATATATATATATATATATATATATATATATAATATACGACGGTCGTATTGGTACACGAAAAGCTTACTTTTCCCCTAGCTGAAACATCAAGGAATAGGATTTGCTCGTTGCAGCATTCGCTGTGGAGAAGTATATTCTTTACGAATCAGGGTAAATCGGATTTAGAAAAACACATAAACTAATACTTTAGAAATAATCTTTTTTCTTCATAACTGCAGAGCGAGCATTGAAGCCAATGCTTACTTTAATTATAGATATCCGAATGAACCTTGTCGTACTCTCTCGGTTGTTCTCGCCCTCACATTCTCAATTGCCGTATTTTTCATTCCATGGACATTAACAAAATAGAGGGTGAAATTATCTTACAGTCGGTTTACAGAACTTGGGACCAGTAAACATATTCTTCCTCCCCTTCCAGTGACAACAACGAAGGCACTACAAAGTTACTCAAGATCTCCTCCCACTATCTTTGGCCTCTTAAGTAGAATTACTTGAAAAAGACCCCTGAGAATTTAATCTCCTTACACGGATCTCACAGAGCTTCTTAGTAAAGGTAACAAGTCACTCTACCAGCTAGGGATGTCAATCATTGCATTCACCTGTTAAAAAAACTGTGTAAAGGGGCTTTCTTTCTACCTCAGCTGGTCGAATTTTGTTGCAATAAATGTTAAATGTGGTCTCCACGAGCTAATCTGAAACACCAATGGACATTCTTAATTAAACCGTCTTTACACAAGTACTAACAAGAATATGAAATGGCATCAGCTATTTTTATGACAAGGTACATTTTACTTGAGACAATATATATATATATATATATATATATATATATATATATATATATATATATATATATATATATATATATATATATATATATATATATATATATATAATATATATATATATATATATATATATATTATATATATATATATATAATATATATATATATATATATATATATATATATATATATATATATATATATATATATATATATATATATATATATCCTTCTGATGTGTCAATTTCATTTGGACATTTAATAACAAGATAAACAAAATCTAAACCAACTGAAAATGAATCAAGAAAGCAACTACGAAAAATCACCTCTGAATGGTAAAACTACTTCACCAGTTGGGAAGATGCATGAGCATTACAAAACCAAAAGATCTGTTATCTATTTAAAAACCACATGATTCAAAACCGCCCTTTGGCACAATGCAAAGGTTTCTTGAAAACATAAATATAAGACGAATATATATTTTTTACAACCTTGACAGGAAAACTACTGGAACATTTTTCCGCTTTTAAAAGCGCCCATTTAGTAGCGCAGTGCTTGAAATGGCGCCTTGCGTGGCATTCTGCGTTCAGTAGCGATTATACTATAGGTACTGTAGCTACGTGGCTTTCGGTTCTTAATAGTAAACCTTTTCCCACTACTCCTTCCGTTTTAGTTATCCAACTTCTTTACCTTTGCTTTTCGTCAAGTGTTCTCTTAAATACCACGAGCACAAAGAGAGCTTAGAAATGTTACCCACTATCAGATTAAAGTATTTTAAGACTAAAACTATGAACTCTAATATACAGTAACATCATCAACAATATTGAACATAGCAAAACTTGTAACCAAAGTCACTACCGGACCATCAATGACATCAGCTAACGTCACAGAGGAAGAAGGCTTGGGAGTAGGATGTAGGCTGACTGTCCCATGTTTCCGTAGCCTGTGACTTCAAGCTAACAACGCCAGTACCCCATTTAGTATTTTCAAAAATATCTCTGGCCTTCTAATCAAAACGGTAACATATTCAGTATGTAAAGTGTCTATAAGAAAATGTCACCACAAAAAGTTTGCAGTCAAATCTAAAACCATAATAGGTAAACTTACATTAAAAAAAAAGTTTTGCACCACTCCAAAATCTTTCGGACAACAACCTATAAAAGTGCTAATTGGCAACTTTCTCTGACATGCATAACGCCACCACACATAATGATTACCATGATTAGTGTATATGCGAAATTTCCCGCTTGTTACTTTTCCAACTGTATTTTCATTTTTACAATAAAATTCGAAGATGTTATTCCTATAACATCAAAGTTATCAACATCTTTAATAATTCCTTTTTTCATCAGCGTAACATTTGTAAACATCGGTCTACAAAAGTGTTACTAGCCTCAGTAACTATTACAATTACATACACAGATGTATGCATTTGATACGAATTAAACTTTTCAAGAAGTTATTATAACAAATTATTCTTCGCAATTTTGAAAAAATCATTTGCCCCTATTCATTTTGGATATTAAGATTAATAAACACTAGATACAAACTGCGTACAAATTTCCAGTAATGTGAAAGACAACTCGTCAAACAAGTCTCTCTCTCTCTCTCTCTCTTGGCTGTAACGGTGGACGAGGGGATTTAAATGAGCCGCGCCAATGATCCGCTGATCTTGAAGAGCAGTACGTCTAGTGCAACGGGGTCGTCTACTCCTATACAAGGCAATAATAGGCATTTACATCATCTCTTCAGTCATACACACACACACACACACACGGTTAGTATGCTGATGCCAAGCGACTGAGCAATGTCGCTTGTTGAAACAATAGCGTTATGCAAGTTACTAATTAACGACCTTAAGGATGAGATGCTGTCCGTTCGCCGGTTTTCAAAATTACCTGAGCGAGTCCGTTGAGTTTTCCCGCCCATTTGTGACGTCATAAGATAGGAGACAAGATTAAGAATATTTTTCTCTCGTTTTATTAGCGCATTTTCGAAATAATTATGGAAGATATGTAATTTTCTTTTTTTTTTAGTGTAATCTCCCAACAAGCATTAGATACTACGTTTCAGCACTCATGATTAATATCTGGATTCAAACTATTTCTCCTTGACTTTTCATAGCATCAAAATGAATTTTTCAATACGTTTCGTTGAGCCGTTGTTTGGTGAACGAAAACTACTGAAGGACTGGTGCTGAATAGTTTTGAGTGAGTGTGCATGATTATTATACAAAGTTATTTTCCTTATTAATGAGCCTTACTGTGGTCAGTTCACGTCATGCTTTATATTTATTCTATGAATCAATCAACTGGTTCGTGACCCGCCGCTGAAGCATCCCGCGGGCACTGCCATGAGCCCATGATGGCTGTTGTCTAGTTTATTTATATGAATACGGAGACGTGTTATTTAATGAACTGTGTAAAAATCTCTTTAAATTCATAATGAAAAATATATATAAAAAAATAAGCACATTTACGTGTTAGCATATTTTCTATGCAAATTAATTATTGAACGAGACAGTTTTGAATTTTCAAGAAATTAGAATAACCTGGTTATGAATATAGGGATTCGGATGATAAGCAAATTGATCGCAGTAGGATACTGCGTCATTAAAGATAATGATAACAAAAACAAACATGAAGGAAAATATATAAACTGTTCAAAATTAATACAAAATAAAAGACAAATAGGCAATTAATATACATACAGTATATAGCCTAAATGCAATAATTCAAAACACCTTTATAACTGTAAAATACCATTTCTTAATAAAATATAAAACAGAGTAGAAAATACAATTTTGTTTCTGATACATTAATAAGTGGGCCCTTTGGTTACGAAATCTCCTTTTCCAGTAAATGAAAAATCTTGACCCCTAGTATCAGTACATAAATGAATTTTCTCAATGCCACAATGTCTCCCCATCACCCACAGTAAAATAACCGGGAATCAGAATAATTCACTTAGGAATAGGCTCTATTTTTTTTTTTTTTTTTTTTTTTGCACATTTTCATGACATAAGCTGTATGGAGAGAGAGAGAAGGCGAGAGAGAGATATTATTTTAAACTGTTATATAAGTAAATAGTAACATAATTACTCAACTTTCCCTCCAGGTCTTGACATTTCAATTTTGTATACCAGACTACAATGGCTCTCCTTGTCAGCCTGGTTACCAGGTTTAAAGTATTTTCACAGTCACCCACAGCAACGAGAGAGAGAGAGAAATTTGTAATAGCAGTTTAGTACCAAAACTGCTTGACTTTTACCTTAAACAGTTATGATTATAATTTTCAGTATCTGCGCATTCCTTCCTAATCATACTGTCCGAAGCCTATTTTCGCCAATTACCGCAATATCAAAGAAAGAAGGAAAATCTAGCCCTCTAATACCGGTAATCAGGACTCCAGTCACACAACGTTTGCTCTAATTAGTAATAAATCGACTTCTCTGTTTCCCAGAGAAAATTGCATTTCTTCATAACGACGTTAGATTACCTTCCACAAAAAAAAAAAAAAAAACCTAGAATTTAGCATTACTACCTCTTTAGCCACGTAAAATATACCCCACTGAATTCCACAATCGGAAGCAACATCTGTTCTCGGGCAGTTTGTTCACATAACTGAAATGGGTAACATTTCTCGGACAGCAGAATTAAATAATGGTGAAGGGTTATTGGAATGTTTTTCGTTAAATATATATATATATATATATATATATATATATATATATATATATATATATATATATATATATATATATATATATATATATATATATATATATATATATATATATATATATATATGTATATACATACAAACTTTTAATTACATCTCAAGAATGTCAGTATAACAAGGTAACCAGGATAATCCACATTCCCCTTCGTGTAGGACAACCATTAAGTATACCTTACTTTAACCAGACCACAGAGCTGATTAACAGCTCTCCTAGGGCTGCGCCCTGAAGGATTAGACTTATTTTACGTGGCTAAGAACCAATTGGTTACCTAGCAACGGGACCTACAGTTTATTGTGGAATCCGAACCACATTATACCGAGAAATTAATTTCTATCACCAGAAATAAATTCCTCTAATTCTTCATTGGCCGGCCGAAGACTCGAACTCGGGCCTAGCAGAGTGCTATCCGAGAACTCTACCGACTCGTCCGACGAGGAACTAGGACAACCATTAGGGTTACGATTATGGACAACAGTGAATAGCATGGAAAGTAATCCTTTGCAAGACCGCGTTCTGGACGCTTTTTTTTTTTATTTATTGTATTCATAAAGTTCATTTTAAAATATATCGTGATCTAGAACTATGAGGCTGTATGACGCGCCGAGTCTGCTTTAAGTTCTCAAAATCATATTTCGTTCTCTGACATTATTTTGTCCACACAGCTCCTTCAGATCCATAATTTCACTGAGTGAGCGAATACGGTCTTTGAGCTTATAGAAAGGCAACCCATACTAACAAACATACATACACACACAATACATACATACACACATATATATATATATATATATATATATATATATATATATATATATATATATATATATATATATATATATACATATACACAAATCATATCAAATCTTTTTTTAGCCACAATTTTATAACCTCTAGATTTCTTGACTTTTTAGGTACACCTATTACTGCAAATCACTAGACCCACCAAATATGTCAAAGGGAGTTTGCCCAAGGCGTTGGGGTGTCTCTTTCCCACTCCATCGCGGACTCAGCACGAAGGATATAAGTCTATTCCCGCTCATGTGCACAAGATCTGTTGCATTCAGATACAAGTTACTAAAGCTAGAATGAGACCCACCCTTACTATCGTTAAAATGCTTAAACGTTTATTGTTTTGCTGGGTGAATTTATATATATATATATATATATATATATATATATATATATATATATATATATATGGAATCTACTATAGTTATCAGTTTTTCAACCAGTTACCTTCATTTCAGTTTAATGCTTAGTAATGCAGGCTTACTCAACTCGAGAACAAAGATCATTGTGGCTTTCAGGAATACGTACATATACCTGATAAAAATTGATCAAAAGAGTGTAAAGCATATGTTTGTATGTATGTGTATATATATAAACATATATATATATATATATATATATATATATATATATATATATATATATTATATATAAACTTTATAAAAACTTAAACACTGCGTTACGATGGTTAAGATGGGTCTATTCGAGTTGTAGCAGCGCGTAGTGGTGGCGGCGCCGCTTGCAGCTGTAACGTACTGACGCGCGCTGCGATTTTATTAGTTCATTGTGTTTATTTGGTACTGTAGCAGCTTATAATTGCTGAAATGGACACATGAATTCTTCAAGAGAAAATCGAATAACATTTCAAAGGTAAGCAAAGCTAACTGAATTTTATTTACCGATAACTCTGCTCGTGTTAATGTTTTGTTAGTGGTGGAAACGCCTTCTCTCGTTGACATGTCTTATATTTTCGGCAATTATTGTGGAACACAGGTGCTGCGACGATTTCAATTTTGAAATCAGAACATCATTACTCTTACATATGCTTCATAATATGAAAAACGATCTTGCTTTTTATGAAAAATGTTTAGTAGGCCTATGGGCCTAAGATTGCTGGTTGCGTCAAGTCTCGTCTTCTAAATATGTTATTGTGATGTATAAGGACACCGTCTGTATTTTGTCACTCATTAAGAGTTTTTTTTGTAGTAGCTAGGCCTGTAGGTTAGACACAAAGGCAACATCAGACATGATGAACAAAAAGGCATTTCAAGTGGTTTCTAAGCGAAACTCCGAACGTCACAATTGGTGAGAGTTTTTCTGGACGGTGTAAATAAACCGCAGGTAACAACTTTTGTTCGACTCAAAGTAAACTTATTCGCATTTCTGTCTGTGTAACAAATCCTGGTTTAATTTGTTTTCATCAAGCGATATGTCTCGCAGATTGGTAATGGCATGAAAATGAAGTCTGGTAGCCGATGCTACACCTACGCCCTCAAACATCCATACTCATTTGGTATGATGCTATTTCATTTAAACCTTACTCTCAGTACAACATAATTCCGGATATATGAAAATAATTTCTCTAAGGTAAAAATCATCGAATCATAATGCCAAGGAAAAAAATAGTTTTAAGAATATTAACGAGGATAAGAATGATGGACGAGCCAACGCTAGACCTATGCCTGTTGATTGGTCGTATATTTTTCCTAGTTTACCCTTCTTTTGTGAACCATCATTTTCTGGATAAGTCCAAATTACTTTAACAAGTCTTTCCAAATATCCTTCCCAAGACTTAGAATAGAAATAAAATTACTTTGCTGCCCTTCTCTGACGTCAGTTTATTTTACATGGCGATCAGCATGGCGGGAAAATTTCATATTTTGCTAAACGTGTTTTCAAAACATTTGCCAAACAATGCCCTTGAAAAGACCAAACGCCAAACTAGCCAAGCATGCTAAACAAAACGCAGTTTGATAAACGAATGTAATACCACCCTCACCGTGATGTTGTTTCTCGCTTGCCACTAAAAATACTTGAGGGTAGGGACGCTATTGTTTGTGTTATCTTGTTTTGTTTTAAACCTATAACAGTGATCGATGACGGCACTAGTTAAGTGAGTGTGTGTGTGTGTGTTGTGTGTGTGTGTGTGTGTGTGTGTGTGTGTGTGTGTGTGTGTGTGTGTGTCAAACACACACGAGAAAGTAAGCAAAACTTGCTGGACTTTGCACAAATACCTTTAAACTACATAGTGAAACTCTACGGGAATACTCACCAAAAAGCAGGGTAATGTTTGGTAGGTTTCCCATTACACTTTTGAGCCTCTTCAAGTCTCCTTAGAGTAGAATCGATGCTCTGGTGTTGCTTCGCCTCCTGCACCTTGGGGAGGCCATTGGCATGATGCTCCATAGGTTCTCGTTGGGGGACAGGTCCGGGGAATTAAGTATTCAACCACACAACCATCAAACCAAACAATGACTTATTGTAACTGGTCCTATGTGGTGTTCTCTGGAATGAAGCGTTTAGTACTTCATCACGAAGCAAATCATAAATCACCTTTTAAACGGTCTGATTCTTGGGGAGAAAAAACTAAACCCTCTAAAGCCCAACAATCCCAGCACCATAACGAAATGAAGGGAAGTAAGTCTTCGCCTGTTGCGGTTACGGCATAGTGTGCCAATAGCATGGGGTGGCGATCTCCCTGCCGAGCGTGTGACCGGGGGCAGCCATACTGAAAGGTCTCTGTCCAGCTCATACAGTAGTACTATACTGTAGAGACGAAGCACTACGGCAACCTTGCTTTTCTTTTTCTACTTGTTTAATTCCTACAGTATAAGAATATGTTTTTTTATAAGTAAATTAACCATCACCGTAAAAATATATTTCAAAATATTTCTATTATGAGGTTTATTGTAGTTGAAGTAAAGACTTTTGCGTTCTAATCCGTATAATCTCAAATATTTATAATTATTATTAATATTTTTACTATTCTTTGTATTTTTTTACTATTATTTTTAATATTATTATTATTATTATTATAATTGAAGATGCATCTAGATTGACACATTATTTAAAAATCAGAATGAAGATGCATCTAGATTGACACATTATTTCTCACTAAAAATCAACCAAATTAGCTGAAAATCACCTAGTTTATTAGCTGGATGATTGTAGATTGGTGTAAAAAAGAATAAAGGATTGATTTTTGAGACTATTATGCACAATTTTGAAGTGAATTTCAATGAGTAATATTAATTTGAAATCCTTAAAATCTTTGGCGTACAAGTTTATTAGCTGGATGGTATTGAATAAACTTTCTGCAGATGTGTAATTAATTAGTAAAATACTTTCAGAATAAAGTAACTTTTCTACTATTACTCTAAAAACAAGAAAATTAGGCTTTATTATTACTGGCCTTAAAAAGTCCCTTGTAGATCTCATGTTCTTCATGGACTTGGCAAATACCAGCTCAATAAAAAATTTTTTTTGCAAAATTTTCAAGAACCATGTAAAACATTTTAAAATTTAGTTAGAAGACTGAATATTTGACTGTATAGCTTTGCAAAACTGATGAATGTATGTTTAAAATCTTAAAAACCATTGGTTAAGTTTTTTTATTATTACTTTTAAGTTTGAGCACTCTGTAACTATTGTTACTCATAAAATGGAAAGCGCCCTTTGAAACAATGGGAAACCGGGGTGTGAATCTAGATGCAAAACGAATGTGCAGTTGGATACATTAAGCTCAAATATTATATGATGAAACTTCATAAAATGTTTTAGTTTGACTTTTAACATTAAAAAACTATAGATTTAGATAATTTAACTGAAATTCCTTGAATGTAGTCAATTCTACTGGTGTTCCTCATAGTAATGCTTTTGGCCTAGTATTTATTTTACTGGCCTATACTATAAAAATGCAAAATATGAGGTTTAGCATTGAAGGCAAGATCGTTGCTTACACTGATGATGCTAATCTTAAAAAGACCAATCCCATCTCATGCTGTTGAATTATTTAACAGAGTTGTAGTTAAAATTAGTCAAAACTCAAAGTATGCTTATTATTAGATCAAGAAAAATTTAACTGAGAATGATCTACCCCACCTCACATCTTTTTTATTAACATTGCTTCTTTTACTAATTGCAACTCATTTAGAATTTGTGTTTTTCTTGACTGAAATTCATTTTTGTAAAAAAAATATAAACTCTCATCATGTTGCTTAAAAACGTTTTTTTTAAGATACTGGTCTATCCTAGGAAATGTTTTCATTCTTTTATTCTTTATTTTTATGAATATCGCTCCCCTGTTTGCATCTTAACTTACTGGGCAAAAACTTGAGCTATATTTCATTTCTTATCACAGACCTAACGTTATGTAGCACTGTTGTTTAATGAGGTCATTTTGGATGTTTTATAACATTTTTGTTGTTCTCCTCCTATAAAATTTTCCCAGACTAGACTGTGCGCCATTAAGCAGAATAGTAGATATTCAGTCAACTCCAATAGCCTTGCATTTTCTTCTATAAGATTTAGTACCACGCAGTTACCTGTAAGTTTTGTTCCAGTTTTGACTAAATTATAGTATGGCCCTCCTAATTACATGTAGCTGAATCGTCGGAACTACAGAATTTCAAACTTGTTGCAATCAATTTTTTTTTTGAGCAAGCTTACATGGGTTTCATTTAATTGATTTTTTTTTTTTTGGTTTTTAATATTGGCCTTACTTTGTAATGTAGTTTATTCTTATGTATTATATTCATTACTTCTCATTTTCCTTTATCTGCTGGGTTGCTTTCCCTGTTGGGGGGCTTTGGCTCGTTGCATTTTGCCTTTCCAGATTCTATAAAAATGCGCAATGCTGTATAGGCCAATTAGATATAATAGTACAGTGCCAGTGCTGCAAGACAACATTTATAAAAATCTGAACACAATCAACTAGGCCTACATGTGAAAATAAGACCTTTTAAGTCTTACAAAATTGAGAACAATTTTTATGAAAATCTTATATTCAAAATCAACACAGGAATCTAATTCAATTGTGTTATCAGATTTATATCTTAAACATTTTTGAAAAGTGGAAAGGTCTTTCTATTTTCATGTTAACAATGACAAAGCCAGGTTAATATACAGTAGTTTGCATCCATTTGCAATCTGATGTGAGGTGCAAAATACTAACTTCAGTCTTCAGAGATTGAAAAGGGACTTTGAAAGTGATGTATTACACTCTCCTTGGAGAACTGTTATCCAACTATGTTCAGACTTTTAGGTTGTAAGATTTATGAGATAAATGCTCAAAATTTTAGGGTCTAAGATTCATGAGGTAAAAAATGTGGTTAGTAAAGATTGCTCAGACTTTTAGGTTGTAAGATTCATGTGATAAAAAAAGTAGCTAGTAAAGATTGTTTCTCAAAAATATTAAGCACAAGGAGTCTATACAGCAACTGAAGTTATATGCAGACAATGAACTAACCAAAATTCTAACTTAGACCAATATTTTTATTGCCATGTTAAGTGAATAGGCAAGTTAGTCATAACATATGGCTAAAATAGTCTTAATGTAAGCCCTGACACAGTGGAAGTTCAGTAATTCAGAAATGACAAAAGAGAAGCTAGGCCTAACTCTGATGTATGCCTTCCCAATTTTAAAAATATTTTTTTTGCAGTGCTATTTTAACATCTACATTTTACTGTTATACAGTAGTGCATTAGGCTAAGTTACAGGATATCAAAAACAACATACTGTAATGGGTTTCTAGAGTTCTGTAATCAAAAACATTTTAATGTGTTTAGTGAGTCTTGGGTTACAATGGCATTTGCTATATACAGCTAAAGATTTAATTAAAAACTAAGAAAGTGTATGGGATCGAGTTTTGACGAAATGCTAACTGGGTTGCTGAGTTAATGTGTCAAGGTAGTTTACAGCTGTGAATTTCAAATTCCATGGATAGGTACAGTTTGCATTTAGAAATGCATACATATGCTCGCTTATTGAGAAACATATCAAAGTTTGAAGTCACATGCAGGAACTTGGGAGTGACTGCAGGTCAGGAGGAGTACAGTATAAGTATGTATTTGAATAAAAAATTACCAAAAACACTTAATATATCATATCCTAAACTTCCCTTAACCTAACCTAACCTAGGGCATCGTGCCCTGACTTCCAGTTATGCCCAGATTATGGTATGGTCCTCCTAATTATTAGCTGAATTGTTGGGACTACAGAATTTCAAACTAGGCATAAATGTGTGGGTTTTTTTAACAAGCTCACTTAGGTCTCATTTCACTGTTTACAATACAGTAATTAGTTTTCCAATTGGTTTTTCTTTGTATTATAGTTTCTAGTTTATTCTTTACTTCTTATTTTCCTTTCTCTGCTGGCTTCCTTTCCCAGTTGGAGGCTTTGGCATGTAGAATTTTGCCTTTCCAGATATCATAAAAGACTTACAATATAGCCTAGGCCTATTGGATATCAGAGTACAGTGCCATTGTTTCAATAAGACACATTTATAAAAAAAAAAATAAATAAACACAAGTAATAAGTCCTGGATGTGAAAATGAGACCTTTTAAAAATAACTGTCTTTTATGAAAATCTTATATTCAAAATCAGTACAGGAGTCTAATTCAACTGTTATCAGATTTATACCTTAAGTATTTTTGAAACAAGTAGAATTTTTCTATTTTAATGTTGACAATGATAAAACTAGGTTACTTATACAGTAGTTTGCATCCATTAGCAATCTGGTAAGTGAGATGCAAACTACTAACTTTAGTCTTCACAGATTGAAACAGAACTTTGGAAGTGATGTATTACCCTTTCCTTCAAGAATTATTTCCCAAAAGTACAAACTTTCAGGCTGTAAGAGTCATGAAATAAAAAAAAAAATGTGACTAGTAAAAGTTGTTCATTATATTTCTGGGAGTTCACAGATTAAGAAATGAAAAAAAAAAAAAAACAATTTAACACAAGGAACTGAAGTTATATGCAAACAATTTACTAAACAAAAATTTAACTTATACTTGATACTTTTCTTACAAAATTAGGTAGTAGGCTCAGCTAATGATTGCCATGTTAAGTGAATGGGCAAGCTAGTCATAACTTAGGCAGCTAAAATGGAGTCCTAGCCTAAACTGAGACAGTGGGAGTTCAGTAGGAAATTAAGAATTAACAAATGATAAAAGAGAAGCTAAGCCCAACTTATGGTGTTTGCCCTCCTAATTTGGGAAAATAGTTTTGTGGACTGCCCTTCGACATCCACATTTTACTGATTTTGGTACACATTTTATTGTGTTTACTGAATCTTGGGTTTTACTGGCTTTAGCCATATAGGCTACAGATAGAGATTCAATTAAAAATCAAAGTGTACAGGGTCGAGCTTTGAAGAAATGCATATTGGGTTGCTAGATTTAATGTGTTAAGGAAGGTTACTGAATTTCAAACTGCATAGGCACGTACAGCTCGTAAAAAGAAATATAGACATGTGCATGCTCTGGAACCTCATAGCATAGTCTAGGCTACTCTAGATTCACTGGGTATAGGCTAGTACTGTTAAAGATGGAGTGCAGTTAAGGTTACGTTAAGTTTTTTTGGCAAAAAACTTAACCTTAACAACACATCAATATATTAAAGTTTAAGTTCCTGGCAGAAACTAGGGAGTGACTGCAGACTGGGGGAGCATAAATATTTGTTTGAGTAAAATTTGCCAAAACACTTAACCTAACCTTAGCTAAACTTCAATATATTAGAGTTTTACGTCCCTGGCAGAAACTGGGGAGTGACTGCAGACTGGGAGAGTATAAATACCGTATGTGTTTGAGTAACGTTTGCCAAAAAAACTTAACCTAACCTTATCTACACTATATCTTTCACAGTACCTTGTGAATCTAGAGTATCCTAGGCTATGCCGTGAGGTTTCAGAGCCTAGACAATCTTAGTTAGTAGACACCCCAACCTAACCTAATGTGGGGCATCTGCCCCAACTTGGAAAGTGTGATGTTTTCCCATCCCTTGTTTAATTAAGATTTTCAATATTGTTGGTCAATTCCGAGATAACCCCGGTCTGCAGAAAACTCTGAACAAGTTTGAAGTTATTCCTCAAAACTGAGCAAATAACCATAATTTCTTTGCTATTACAAACTTCAAAAACCCACGATATTTTCAATACCCTGTAACTTAGCCTAGGTCACTGAAAATCGTAAATGTGGATGTTGAAGGGCAGTGCTCAAAATATTTTCCCAAAGTTAGGATGGAAAACATCGAAGTTAGGCCTAGATTCTCTTTTGTCATTCGTTAATTCTTAACTGCCTACTGAACTTACACTGTGTTTGGGTTGAGGCTAGGGCTCTATCTTAGCTACATTTTATTGTGACTAATTTGCCTGTACTCTTAATACGGCAATCATTTGCCGAGTCTACTGCCTTATTTTGTAAAAAAAAAAAAAAAAAAACATAAGTATAGTCCAAGTTCAATCATATTTTAGGAAATTATTTGCATATAACTTACGTTGTACAGTATTCTCCTTGTGCAAAAAGATCTGCTTCACAATTTGTGTATTTAGATGCAACCAGCTTCACAATTGTGTGTATCTAGATGCAGTGTCAATTTAGATCAGTCAATCTAGATGCAGACGAGTGTGTATCAAGAGTCGTTTGTCTAAGTAGATGCATAGTTATTCCAAGAGCGTGAATGCGGAGTCATAGTTGTTTGTAAACGCTGTGTAAACAAATCCAATTCTGATGATGATGATGATTATTATTATATTATTATTATTTCATTTTTTTACTATTATTATTATTATTATCATTATTATTACTTGGCCCAATTTCACAGGGAAAAATTACCCTCAAAAAAAAAAAAGTTGACCTAAGCACTCCAACCATTGTCGTGAAGGCCTAAGCATCTACTCTTAGATCTAAGCAATGTCTGGCATAAATGGTTCCTGTAAATTACAGGATTAACTAAACAGTAATGTACAATCATTAAACACTCACTGTACACTTACACTCACTAAACACTCACATTACCATACTCACTAAACACTACCCCTTACTATACACTCAATAGCACTAAACACTCACTGAATACTCAACACTCACTAGGCACTCACTATACACTAAACACTACTAAACATTCACTAAATACTCACTGTACCCTAAACACTCACTAAACATTCACTAAGCACTATATACTAAACATTCACTAAGTACTCACTATACACTAAACACTCACTAAACATTCACTAAGTACTCACTATACACTAAACACTCACTAAACATTTAATAAGCACTCACTATACACTAAGCACTCAGTAAACCCTAAACACTCATTAAACACTACTCACTAAACCTAAATACTCAATAGGCCCCTAAAACTCATTAAACACTAAACAGTCACTGAATATTCACTAATCACTCATTAAACACCCACTAAACACTTACACACTAAACATTCACTAACCCTAAACACTCACTAAACATTGCATACTAAACATTCACTAAACTCTAAACACTCACTAAATATTCATAAACATTCACTAAACCCTAAACACTCACTAAACTCATAAACATTCACTAAACAATTAGCCAACTCACTATACATTCACTAAACCCTAAACATTTACTCATTAAACATTCAAGATAAAAAAAATTCACAGTCGCACAAAGCCTCTGTTTAATTTCCGAGGTTACCAGACCTTTCAAGATGGCTGCAAGGCTCTGCAGCGCCGAACTGGAGGAAGACCACCAAACTACATAGTGCTGGTATACAGACAGCATCTCCAGATGTTAAATTTTACCCTCTATGGGTTATTGCCCATAGACGGTCAGCCCACATCCCAGAGCAAGAGCACTTTTCTCTGTTTGATAACTGACTTCTTATCTGGTTTTACTTCCTTGTCACCAAAATCACTGTGGTGCCTACAAGAGCAAGGACTATCGCTCGATAGAACGCTCTACAGTGTGGGTGGGAGGGAAAAGGGGTGACTTGTTGCCTTCCGAGGGACTTGCCACGGGTAGGACGTACCGATAATTTTTGGCTTTTTAAACTTGACTGCAAGATTTTAAACGGTTCGCCACCTCACACCGGCTCTAGTTGTTAAACTACTCGAGGCATTATAACACCACTACATCATCAGGGGACGTATTTCACTTTGGTACTGTTACGAAGCCGACAATGAAATCGTAACTTAACAGACAACAAGGAAAAAGACGCCAATTCAAGCACTAACCGACAAAATATCAAAACACCTTCACATGGTCGAACTCGCACTGATTGCTTACTTCCAACTTCCAACCGCATTGCGGGAGTGGAAGAAGGAACACAGAATGTTACCAATTAGTCCATTTTCTCGGCTGATTACTTTTTCCTGAGTCAAAAGCTGAAGCATTAAAACGGCAATCGTTCCTATGAAGACTACTCAAAGCTCTTTGTTATATATATATATAATATATATTATATATATATATATATATATATATATATATATATATATATATATATATATATATATATATATATATATATATATATATATATATATATATATATACATATATATAAATATAACTCTGTCAAGATGACAACTCAGAAACCGAATGGGATCCTCCTATTTCTATCCAAGTTTCCTTTTTAGTTTATTGTAGTTATCCAGTGGAATATTTCAAATCAAAGAGTCGAAATATGTTAACTTATGTGTGTTGGTAATAAGACTAGACAGATGTCAGGAGAGCAGACGACGCTAGTTAGATGAAGCTCTCTGCTTTTCAGGTGGCCATTAATTGAGAATGACTTATGGGCCCTGGAATAGATCATAGATATTCAAGAGATTTTCCAGGGAATATATTTCCTATAGCTGTGTATTTCCTCGCCACAGCCAATAGAATACTCGAGCTAAAACAGTCTCAAATTCGGTTTTCAAGTGCTTTGCCCCAATACTGCCGTATGATAGATAATGAAATCCGCTTATTCGGTTATTTGTCAATTGACCTTTCCCAACCGCGGATGACCCTCTGTGAGAGCTTGCGTAAACGATATTGCTGTTGCTATTGTTGTTTGAATAAGGTTCCAGTTAGCTATATGCCAACTACAGCTATTGCCCCTATTGGGAAATACTTGTACTGATGCATAGTGAACTGGGATCGTAGCCAGTGAGTCTGAAAGATACGTTATCGTGCTCTGGCAACTCCCGTTATAAGTTGAACCCACTGTTTACGCGCAACCTGTTAATTACCTTTGAATTTTGCCAATGGTTATATTTTGTCGATACTGTTCCTTGCAGCTTATTTAACATACCATAGATTACCATTTTACAGTTTTAAAATTTTTATTACTGTTCAGTATTAATTATGACTTTTTTATTCTTTGTCCACAGAAAACCCGCAAATGGGGAAATTACTGGAAATTTGACCACAGCTCAAAAATGATGTAATAGTGAGCTTTATCAGTCGATCTCATGATATATAGAAGTGGTCTTTTAGATGATGGGATAAGTATACATTAGTCAAGTTTTTGCCAAACAACTGATATCATCAAGACTTCAGAGTGAAAGCCTTCGGTTAAATAAGAATGAAGTTTTTGCCCAGTACATAAAAACTGAAAATAGTAAATACAAGTCCCTTTTGTCATTGCCTTATCTCATTTTTTGCCTGAAGTAAAAGGTACTCTAAATAACTTTGACATTAGGAAGCCTCATGCTTCGAAATCTAGCTTGGTAACCAAATTAGGCAAAGTAAATTTGTTCCAAACTTAGAAAGAATATATCAAAGGCCGTCACATTTTCCGAAACTCAGTAGTCCGTAAGTATGTAGGTAAGAAGCCGAGAAAATTACCTACTAATGTCAGAGTACTACAACATCCGTTTTTTGGCGTCCTCAATCCCGGATAATCTACAGGTGTTGTCTGCGCTGTAACTTTCATCATTACTGTAATCTTGCCACAGATTCTGCCACTGGCTGTAATGTAACACATGGCAAAAAAACCGAAGTTTTTCCATTGGGACAATTTGGAGTAATTTTTCTGATAATGGCTTCTGTGTAGCCCTAGAGAAAGAGGGAGAGAGAGAGAGAGAGAGAGAGTGCGTTTCAAATAGTAGTTCACTTTGACAAAGGGGAGCCTTTCTTCGACTATATATATATATATATATATATATATATATATATATATATATATATATATATATATATAATCAGGAAAGTGTTGACTTCTAGCAAGACGGATACGTAGAACAAATGGGACGACGAAAAAGGAGGTGATACATATTGAGCTTTATTTACAGCCAACGTTTCAAAGCATGGCTTCATCATCAGGGCTAAAATACAAAAATAACAACAATTAAAATCAATACAAAGGACTCAGTAAAATCATTAACGTTAAAATATAGATATTAAAACCGAAACATAAAGATTAAAATGCCAACCTAACTAACGCCTCAAGAAAAGAAAACTGAGTGACCAAGAAGGGCACCAAAGGACGAAGAGAACTCTTAAGCAATAAACAGAGGGCAGAAGAAGACTGACTATTCAAAGATGGAACCAGTTGTTTGATGGTTAACGACTCGAGGATATGGAAAGTTTCATCAGCAGCTTGCTCTAAGATTTCAAAATCGTCATAGCAAATATAAGCTTTGCATTGTTTAGAATGTTCCCTTATGTTAGAAAACTCCTTCTTACTCAATGTACACCCTGTTCTGTGCTAACACGATGAGGAGTCAACTCGCACTTTCAGCATTCTTTTAGTGGATCCACATAAGTCCAGATTACATCTCATAGTTGCAAACAGTATACTATAGACCACCAAAGAACGCATAAGGTTTCTTGAGCGAACAGTGTCTTTAAATCTAAAAGAGAGCCAATTGTTCTTGGATTACTTAGAACAGGTTTTTGGGATTGATACAGTAAAGTATTTCTTTAAAATCTGCCTCAGCGTAGTTAAAAATTTTTCATCGTTCGTAAAAGGCAAGAACAAAAATCAAGTTTAAATGGCCTGTAGATACAGGAATTTTTAGTAACGTTGAAATTTATTATTCAAAATTTTTTTGAAACATCTCAAATAAAAATTTATAGTAGCAGTTATTCTGAAAGTATTTTCTAAGGAACTCAACCTCATTATGAAAGAGCCAGTCTGAGGAGAGACTGGCTCTGTTTCATAATGAGTTAGTTCTTTAGAAAAAACTGTAAAAATGAACTGCTATAAACTTTTTATTTGAGAAATATCTCAAAAAAATTCTGAATAATAAATTTCAACCAAAAATTCCTACCCAGTACCTAAACTTGATTTTGCTTGCCTTTTACGAACGATGAAAAATTTTTAACTACGCTGAGGCAGATTTTAAAGAAATACTTTTACTGTATCAATCCCAAACCTGTTCTAGGTAATCCAAGAACAATTGGCCTCTTTTAGATTTTAAAGACACTTGTTCCCAACCTTATGTGTTCTTTTGGTGGTCTATAAGCATACTTGCCCGAGATGTAATCTCGGGACTTACGTCGGATCCACCAAAAAGAATGCTGAAAGTGCGAGTTGACTCTCATCGTGGCGTTAGCCATAGAACAGGGTGTACATTGAGTAAGAAGGAGTTTTCTAACATAAGGAACATTCTATACAATGCAAAGCTTATATTTGCTATGACGATTTTGAAATCCTAGAGCAAGCTGCTGATGAAACTTCCTCCATATCCTCGAGTCGTTAACCATCAAACAACTGGTTCCATCTTGAATAGTCAGTCTTCTTCTGCCCTCTGTTTATTGCTTAAGAGTTCTCTTTGTCCTTTGGTGCCCTTCTGGTCACTCAGTTTTCTTTCTTGAGGCGTTAGGTTGGTTTTAGCTTTTATGTTTGGTTTTAATATCTATATTTTAACGTTAATGATTTTACTGAGTCCTTTGTATTGATTTTAATTGTTGTTATTTTTGTATTTTAGCCCTGATGATGAAGCCATGCTTTGAAAAACGTTGGCTGTAAATAAAGCTGAATATGTATCACCTCCTTTTCGTCGTCCTATATATATATATATATATATATATATATATATATATATATATATATATATATATATATATATATATATATATATATATATATATATATATATATATATATATATATATATATATATATATATATATATATATATATATATATATATATATATATATATATATATATAGTTGCACGCATATATATATATATATATATATATATATATATATATATATATATATATATATATATAAGCTTGCATTTATATATATATATATACTGTATATTTATATATATATATGTATATACAGGTATATAATGTGTGTGTATATGTATGTTTGTGCGTGTGTATACGTATGTATATATATATATATATATATATATATATATATATATATATATATATATATATATAATGTGCATGAGTGTGTATGTGGGAGGGGATACACCTAGTTTATACCTGTTCCAAAGTATTGCTAGGGTAATGATACGTAAGAGGGCTAAAAGTACTTGGGACTGAGATATAAAAATAAAATTATAGATCTGCTACTCGCACGAAAAGACTAGGAAAATCGAAAATGGTGAAAGATACGTAGGTATTGTGTTTATACGGATGACAGAAAGATAGAAACTTGAGGTTTTAGAAATTACAGAATGAAGGGTCTGCCACACGATTATGATTCAAATATGAGAGGATTGCTTTTTGTGTATTTTTGAATGATGACAGTGCTACGTTTGAGGGTTTTTAAAAATATTAAGTTGCTGTAAGATCAAGATATTTTCTTTCACATTTTACTTTAAATTACATTAAATTTCTTATAACAATTCGTTTGCAATTGCAAAAAAAAATTGTTCTTATACATAAACACACACATATGCGCAGAAACTGAAATCTTGAAAATAAAATAGAAAAACTAGTGTTAAGTAAATATGAATGCATAGGAAGTTTGAAGTGGGAGTGGCACCTGGGTCGAGATACTACGAAGGTCTGGCAAGCACTCTGCCTTCTCCTTTGCTCAGGCTTCAAAATGGGTCTTTGGACATCAGCCCGAAGTCACGGCTTGAGGTAAGTACGCGAAAACTGGTGTTGGCCATTCAGCATGAATTACAAAAATAGTGAAATAATCTTTATCACCCCCTCCCCATCCTGTCTCTCTCTCTCTCTCTCTCTCTCTCTCTCTCTCTCTCTCTCTCTCTCTCTCTCTTCTCTCTCGCTCTCTTCTT
Source organism: Macrobrachium rosenbergii (assembly GCF_040412425.1). Lineage (NCBI taxonomy): Eukaryota > Metazoa > Arthropoda > Malacostraca > Decapoda > Palaemonidae > Macrobrachium > Macrobrachium rosenbergii. The sequence goes on along the minus strand of NC_089788.1, from coordinate 19,029,891 downwards.
TTATCCATGTAAAAGTTATTGTTTTTGGAAAATGTTACCTATAACCTATATTCTCCTCACCCACGAAGTTTCATACTTTATTATTTAATACTTTATTGGAGTTAGAATAAAAGAGCCTAACAGATACTTAATATTTATCATTCTATATATACCAGCAGCAATTAATAAATAAGAGAGATTCAGTGCATTGTGAAGAGGCATATTCGTGTGTATTGAATTATTTGCTTGCATCCATTTATGGAATATTCATTTTCCATCCCCGATGCCAATGTGAAGAGAATTGCACTTACTGGCTTCAGAATTACTGTGTATGGTCATGCAAGTTAGATGTAACCCAAAGAACAAAGACAGATATTATTATTATTATTATTATTATATTATTATTATTATTATTATTATTATTATTACTGAAAATTAGGTGAAATTTTTATGGTATAATCATAATCCAGTAAATTGTGAAGCAAATTTCCATAAAATATATGCGCGTGTGAAAAAGGATAAAAGCGAAACCACCAATACATGCTTATAAGACATCTACAAACAAATGTTTCCATACAAAAACTGCTGTGCAAGTCAGAAACAAACCCAGGCCCATCGGTGTATTTGCTAGAGCCCGGAAAACATCTCACAGTATAGCTTAAATTGATTGAATGAAGAAAGACTTTTGGTATGGGGAGGTATTACGACGTTCCTCTTCCACAGAATGTGGATGTTGTGCTTTGCAAAGCGATTAGCAGACGCCAGATCTTGGTGCTGATGGATAACGGCCAAAATGGATAAGGAACGGCGGTCGTCCAAACACTAATGGTCACTGTTTCTATGCAAGTGTCACCATCCGAGGTCTTCCACGATAAAGAAACAAGAGAAAATAATTTAGTGAAGAGGCGCGCGATAGAATTTTCCAAGCAAACCCAGGCTGAGGTCACAGCTGTGAGGCCATCGTGTCCCGCTGATTCAGATGCAGGTATCTTGTTATGAAAATGGGACCTCGGGAAATTACTGTCACTCCGACAGAACTATCATACTTGCTAATTAGTTCCACATTTCATTTAAGAATAGCAGCACCTTCATTTTACATCTGAAGAGGGCGAGCAATTGCAAGAAAAGTCGCATAGCTGCATAATGTAATATCTTGTTGTCCAGATCAGTAATCATGTCGCTAGTAGACTAAAAGCAACTAAGATCTCTGAATACTGCTCTTGCAATCAGAAAACAAGTTTTATGTAAGAGAATTTCGTTAATTTAGTCGGAGCCTGAACATATTTCCGTTCATATGGTAAAAAATAATCCTCTAGAGAAAACAAAAGCACTGAATCCTGGTGCGTTGGAAAGTAAGGACCCACACCTTTTTTTTTTTAATATGCTGTAAAAAACCTATCCGCATTTTCTCCATCCTGCCTGAGCTGTCCAAGATCTTTTTTAAGATCTCCTAAAAATGTCGGGGAGTGGTTCAAGAGGAAAGTTAAAAGGAAAAGGATCGTCAACAGAAGATTGTTCAGCCTCAAAAGCTCTACAAAGCTCATCTTCGTCTTTATGATAAAAGTTCGGCCAAAGCTGAAGAAAGTGAGCAGTGATTACAAAGGAAATAAATGAAACTGAGGAGAAAGACCCCAGAGAGAAGAAAGAGACGGCCCCTTATAATCTTTTCACAGAGCTATTTGAAGGTTTCTTTACTTCAGCCTACGGAAATATAACCAATTAGATCAAGAGAGGTATTATTTCCTACCATGCGTTTGCCTAATCCCTCTCTCTCTTGGGGACACAAACACACATATATATATATATATATATATATATATATATATATATATATATATATATATATATATATATATATAATTATATATATATACTATATATACATGTATGTATATACTGTATATATATATATACAGTATATACATACACACACAAACACACACACACATATATAATATAAATATATATATACATATATATATTACAATATATGTATATATACATATATATACACACAATATATATGTATATATATATATATATATATATATATATATATATATATATATATATATTATATATGCCCCTGACATCTAACTATCTGAAACGGTAGATCATTGCATAGGATTTAAGCTCCTACTAGAAACCCAGTTTCTTTTAGAAAACAATGGCATATATATATATATATATATATATATATATATATATATATATATATATATATATATATATATATATATATATATATATATATATGTGTGTGTGTGTGTATATACAAAACACGGATTGTTTAACTTAGCAAGCATTATTAAGGTATAAATGTTAGTAGCAAAGGGTCGAAAAGGGAATAAATATTAACATGAGATGTGGCTCTTAATTGCCCACCATATTTACTTGTTGTATATAAAGACTATGCCACTCCACGCGCTATTTACTTGGAATATTATGAAGCTACACAGAGACTTTGAATGTTTTTGCAAGACAATATATATGAGGATAAATGAAAACTAGGAGGATGGATGAATGAATGTTCGCAGGGAATGTGAAAAAAAATGGAAGCTGTTAATTCTTACAAGCACACGCAAGTAAATCTAACGGATGAAGGTAAGATGACAGAAAGCTGAGTCGCTCGTTAAGGAAGCGAGGATGTGGCAGTGTTCCAAAAGAATGGAGTGAAACTTGCAGTGTCAACGGGATCCCTGGGTGGAATGTTTGAACGGTAAAGTGTGAATATTATGGACGAATGAACGAAAAGGCAGAAGTTAATGAAATGAGCCATTTGCGTAGCATGAGTGATATGAGACGAATTAAAATGGTGAGAAACGCAGAGATAATTCAGAAGTTGAAAAAATATTACTGTAGGCTCTAGGATGGATCAGAGTGTTTTTAGATGGCATGGTCACATGAGAAAATGGAAGAGAGGTAGACCCAAAAAGCATCAGACAGATAATAGGAAGGGGTATTGGAATGGAAGGCTCTTGACATTTCGGGGGTACAAGATAAAGGTGAGAAACGCAGAGATAATTCAGAAGTTGAAAAAATATTACTGTAGGCTCTAGGATGGATCAGAGTGTTTTTAGATGGCATGGTCACATGAGAAAATGGAAGAGAGGTAGACCCAGTGTGAGTAGAGAGTTCAACAGAGTGCTGATGAGCCTTTTGGTTAGAATACTTAGATGTGTGAAGCAGCTCATGTTGTGGAGGTTTTCCTTGTCTAAACTTCTGACTTGAATTACTGGTTAATTCCATACCCAGTTTCTTCACATATATTTCTGATCATATATACCTAGGAGTTGAAAAATTATTTTCCTACAAATGATCTTTTGGACATTTCAATATTTTTATCTGAAAAAAAAATTACTGGAACCGATCAAAGTAATGTTTGTTATTTCAAAACACTACACGAATTCTTTAAGTTTTAAACGCCCCCCACCCTTGCCAAATCATACTTCATGATCCTATAGGTAAAAATCAAACTAAAATTTCTGCAAGTTCCAACTAAAACCTCAATGCAGCTGACCGACGGTCGCCCTAGTTATTTAGACTGCACAGTACGACACTACATCTCCGATGACGTCATAGCCTGCGCTGCAGAGAGACGGAAGACGAAGAATCCTTTGTGGATCGCCTTCGTCGGTGACTCGAAGATAAGAGGCAAGTTCAAAGGATTCCTCCAGATGACCAAGAGTTTCCACTGGCATGTATTCAATGCCTCTTCGCAGGTACAGTAAATACAGTCAAATTCAAAGGTCTAGTGATGATTATCAGTCACATGGGTGAAGCTAGTGCAATTTCTACACTTAGTGTCCAGTGAGTGTCGAAGGACTTTTGAATTTAATGGCACTTTTAGTACGGGCCCTGGACAGCATACAGTCACTGGTTCCTTGAAAGGGTACCTTATTGAGGAAACATGCGTCATTTAACGTAGGTGTTGTTTATTAGGCCCTTTTTAGTGTTCGCGTTATTCTGAGAGTTTAATGAAACTATAAATATCAATTGAATAAGAGTATAAAATCTTATTTTCACATTTATTTTTACTTTTGAGATTTGTCTTAGATCTTGTATATAATACCTAGCGTTCCTAGTCATGGAAACATTATAAAAAACTTATTTTCACGTTACTGAACTGTGCCAACAATTTCTTGAAATATTGTTTTCAACACAGGATATTCATTATCACTGAAAGAACTTCGAGTCTGGAAATGATGCATTACTATTATTCTGTAGATGAGAATGCAATGAACTGCAACTTTGCCCGTTTGGGAAATGGCTAGATAATGTAGGTATACAAGCACGCAAGCAAACAAGAAAGCACGACGCGAATGGAAGAATGTTTATAGTTACTGCATAAATTTCCCATTCCCGAACCCTCAACAATGTTTGTGTTAACAACTTAACTCCTCGACAGAAAACAACTTCTGTCACCTGGGAAACATTTATCCAGCACAACACAAGAAAGTTCAAAACTGTCAGTGGTGGGAGAGCAAGAATCCAGGATCGATTTCATATGGGCCACTAAAGGATGGAAGACACTTTGGGGATTTAATGGGAATCAGCCAGAAAGACATCTGGAAGATTGGGCCTACAGGGCGGAAAAAGTACAATTACTAGAATCTCCTAATCACCTCCCACTTCTTTATTACCAAAGGCTCATCATCGTCATTGTATGAATATCTTTATTCTGATAAAAGTATTCAATGGCTCAAGCGCGGTAAAATGATCAATGCAGCTAAGAACTAAACAGATAAGCAAGGAATTATTTATTACACATGGTTTCTAAATATTGCAGTAAGTTATGATACTATTTGTTCAACGAAAATTTATGAGATTAGGTTGAGTGCATAACGGAGGGATGCTGCGGTACTGTATAATGTATAGAGACCTGCTCATCAATGCTTGGTGATCCCTCAGTTATGAACGGGTTCCACGAGTTCTTGCTAATCTGGGAAAATAGTGAAAACTAGGGTTTCTGTCAGTTTTAGGTAAAAACATGTAAACTGTTTCTTCCCTACAATGGTGCTAAGACCGAAGTTTCTTTCTTCTTTAGGGGAAAAGGGGCAGCCTGAAAACTATAGTATAATAAACTGTTTATATGGCAGGCTTTGGACCTTGGATTGTCCATGAGGAATTTGCTCTTCACCAGGAAGGCTTAGCAAGTCTGATTGATGTCTGGATGGAATGGAAGACTGGCCAAAATCTTGAACACTTTACTGAACGTACCACAATACTCGCCTGGTGCCAGTCACGCACAAGGTAAGATAAACCAGTCATTTCCAATCCAAAACTTGATGTTAGAATAAGATATGGTGACGTTTTCCTTACAGTTCATGAAAAATTGTTTTTGAGCTCCTACAATACAAACATCTACTTTACACCATAAACCTGCAAATCTACTCATCAGCAGCTTACCATCACTAAAATAATTGAAATGTTTGCACTTTACTCTGTTAAAATGAGTCCATCAGTGAAGATCATGTATAAATATTTTCACGTTCTTTCTCTCTCATCTCAGTCATATGTATCATTTGCCGATAAATTATTACTAGAGAGACTATCATACGAGGATAGATACACCGAAAGAGAAAGTTTACATATTTAAAAATTCCTCGAAGTATTTTATTTACTTCACAGACAAGCAGCTTTAGCTGATTATATCACAGAAAACACATTCAAGAGACTCGCAGAGAGGTTATGGAGGATCTTTCACATAACTCGTCAAAATTCTGGGGTCGCAGACTGGATTGATGAAGCTATGGTACGTATTAGATCTAGCATTCTGTATCTATTTTCAGTACACAAAGAAAGTTGTTGGAAAGGGATGTACCTAAATCAAAAGCAATATCAAAACAATATTAAGGCTTTCTTGCTTTTTGAAAGAGCTGTTGTTTATACAAATTTGAAATATTCTCTGTAATTTATGACTATGTATGACCGTTTGAAATATTAACAACAAAGACGGAATGTGTCTCAAAAGTAGTGTGTACTTAGGTACAATACTTTGACCGGATTTTTAGATTAGTTTGGAATGGGTTGTGTTAGGTTAGAATAAATATATTGGGTTAGGTAACATCATTACTGTAATTATTATTACCAACATAAAATGGATGCAAGGGATTTATTGTAATTATCGGTAGATTTGAAGATTACCCCTGGGCTATGGTTAAAGGCAGATCTAATTCTTTACTTCTTGGTGTTTTTATACTCGCTTAATACCATTTTCAAACCAAATGAAGTGAGCCAAAAGACATGGGCGGAATAAAAAAGAGAACATTCTGATTTGTTTACCAGACTATATATTTTGAGGTCATATTTGTTATTGCTTTGCCATGTATTATCACCAGCGAGATACAGGGGTCATCATTTGGGATTGTCTGAAGAATATCCAGGAATGCCAAGTCCTCCACGATGAAGGATATTCTGAGCATCCTCTCTACCTCAGCGATCTCCAGTCCTGCAATGACGCCACTCACAGTGATGGCTCCACCATTCATGACGAGGATACCATGATTTTAAATTACTTATGCAATCACCACTTAGACAGTCATAGTGATACTCATTGTTGTCCTTGACGTTTTCTGTCTCTGTCTCCTGAAATCTAGATACCAAAACAGAATTAGCCCTAAGACATACTCCTTTGATTATTTTATAAAGAACTGTCTATTTTTAGGGCATTTGTAATAGTGCACAAATTGATCATATTCACGGTAGTCGTAACAATTAAGAGAGCTGCACTCCAATGCACGTCAGGTGATACTAATTTTAGCAGTCTTTAGATAATATTTTGGTATTATTACGAATGGTTTGAAACAGCCGCTATCTCCGTTATGCATGTCATGAACATCCAAGTATCTATGAAACATTATTTTGTTTATTTCTTTCAGGTTTTGAAGGTTAAACCACATTCCTTGCAATTTCAGGGTCAGTCATATTTCCATGGAATCGTACAATGGGGAGTTATTTAATTTGGTAAATCACAGTCAATCGTAGAAAATACAAACCAACAAAATAAGATATACCAAATTCCTTCAGGTAACATGGATGTCTACAATCCTGTTTTTGTATGAATAATAAGAGTTTTGCTACAGAGGAATTAAAGGCCCTGTCATTGAAATGAACGTATAGATATATTTAACTGAAATACGTAACAAATTATAACGATCCTGTTTTGAAACCAAGCTTTTCTCTTCCGTTGATCTTGGAAAAAATAACTTTAATGCATCTACATAGGCTTTCAAAGGAATCATATATATATATATATATATATATATATATATATATATATATATATATATATATATATATATATATATTTAATCAGCGTGACCATTCACATCAAAAGATTCAAAAATAGCATAACTGATTACGATTAATGGCTTGATGTATTTTTCAATTATCAAACCCACTTCATCCAGGACAGAAAGAAACTTTCTGAACATTTTCTTTCCCTGAAGTAACGGTGATTCCTTGAATGTTTGCTTTAAAACAAAAGAGGCCTTCCATAAACACGCTGTGCATTTGACTCGAACATTTTGAGTCTCAAGGAGGATTCGACCATGAAAGCGAGACCGAGTACTTTTGCTAACAGTTAAAATAAACTCCACTAAGTAAGTCTCGGGTATCTCCTTAGATTCCTGAAGATAAAAGAGCCTTCTTCCTCTTCCTGCTTAGGAAGTTATTCGTTGAAATTTTCAAAGAACTCTAGAGTGTAATTTCTTCAGTGAAGGATGGAACAAACTGTGAACAGCATAGAATTAAACAGAAAGGGAATGAATATTCCAATATATTAGAAGAAGAAGAAGAAGAAGAAGAAGAAGAAGAAGAAGAAGAAGAAGAAGAAGAAGAAGAAGAAGGAGAAGAAGAAGAAGATAGAACACTAGCATTTAAAATACTCATGACCTGAGACCAACATGTACACTCAGATTTCAGCAATTGAGAACAAGATGAATAAAAAGTAAAAACCATTTAAACTTACAAAGGGTCGTTATATGTTGCAAATCTCTCTCTCTGTCTGTCTCTCTCTCTTGCCAACAGGAACGTTCCGAAAGGACATTAGGAAGCACGGGCTCTTGCTCCTGAATCTGCCCATAAGCTAGCCCTTGGTGCAGCTGTTAAAAGAAGAGTATATCGCTAACTGTTTACTTGCTTTTTTTGCGCCGGGGTTGGGGGAGATTACCTTTGTTAAGGAAAACATCTGCTGGTAATGAAAATGCATATATACGTCTGTACACATTTACATGTGCAGATCATGTAATATTTTTAGGAATGTATGAGGTTTAAAAACGTGCACATACGAAAGTCTGAATTATGACATTTGCGACAACAAATAATTCAAAATCAAAAGCGAACATTAAATATATCTGTCAGTATATCAGGAGTAACAAGTACTAAGGAATAGGGGAAGAAATTCGATATATTTAATATTTTTCATAACTTTTTTCGTATTTTCGACATAACACGGTTTGGCCAAGTAATTTACACTTTACTATCACTTCTCTCGTGTTCTGCTTTTTACACAAACGTTTAGAGTATAACAGGATTCTGCGATTTATTATTTGTAGTAATTTACGATTATTCCGGGAGATATTTTGCTTTGCCCGTAAGCTGAATACGATGCCGCCAACATTTTTTTTTCTATTCATCAGTACTTTCTTTTTACGACGGCGGAATGACCTTGGCTCAACGTCGGGACTTTTGCAGTCTCTAAAAATGAATAAAAATAAAAAATAATGAATCAAAGAACTCGGATGTAAGAACTCATCTTTAAACCTCTAAAACCTTAAGTACCTTGAGAGTTTTACCTTTCGCGCGCGCGTGTGTGTGTGTGTGTGTGTGTGTGTGTGTGTGTGTGTGTGTGTGAGAGAGAGAGAGAGAGAGAGAGAGAGAGAATGTTTTCCTTCTTTTCATATAGTTTCAAAAGTACCTATTACAATATAACCAACTGATCTTGAGCGTCCTTCAAAGGTTTTAAGCATTTGTTGGAACTGCTTTACGACAGAGTTCCAGTTATTATGCATTCTGATCTTAGATTCTAATATCAAATTTCTTAGCTTTTATCCTCGTCGTGGCATTGACACTAAACTTCAGTCTCCATTGCAATCTAGGCCTATGAAAGGATACTCGAATGAGGGTGAAAGGAGAACAGAACTCAATTGGTTACATTTCGGATTTCCTGCAGGCAGTCAGGTAGCTTCAAGTTTCCTTTGGTCAGGTCGGCATGCACAACACAACCTCTGAGACAGCCTATAGGCAACACTAGTCGGAGGACGTTTTCGTTCAGCTGTAAATGATCGGAAACTTTTTGATTGCACTCTGGACCTTACGATAAACACAGTGTGTGCATATATATACAGTATATATATATATATATATATATATATATATATATATATATATATATATATATATATATATATATATATATATATATATATATATATATATATATGAGGGCCCATGAAGAAGTGACTGTTAGAAATGTAATTAGTGTAACTCAAAAGCTGAAAAATATGCATGCAGGTACATTTAAATGGCAATTGATATATCATAAATCAGAAAAGTCTT
>NC_089788.1:18975763-19019851 GCF_040412425.1 Macrobrachium rosenbergii | reverse complement strand
ATGGAGGCCCAGTATTCCTGTTTATCTTTAGGTCGTAGTATTTGGACATAAATTTGCTACTACTACTATTGATGCTACTTGTACTTATACTAATATGTCTACTGAGATTATCATTGCTATTGTAGATACAGTGATTACTGAATGATGATGACTAGAAGGAAAGCAAATCAACGATACCTGAACCTTTAATGAAAGTAAAATTCTAACTTCTGGTTAAAAAAAATCTCTGTTAATAGCCTAAATTCCAAGAAGAAAAAAATGAATATCAAAATACGAATAGCCGATGTTTTGTAGTAGGTACCTCGTTAGGTATATTCGTTAGTGTGCATGACTGTGTGGATAAGCCTGGATGACGTTTAAAATCAGTACTATACAAAGGTGGGACTAAGTACTAAAAGTCTTATCGCATGTCGGTGACGACAGGAAAGCCGGCAGCCTTTCCGAAGTTAGTGCCAAAAGTTTAGGGCAACTTTTTGAAAGCCTTTCTTTATAGATTACTATTTTTTTTACCTGAACATAAACTCCTTCTCACACACTGCTCTAAAATATTTACAGATTTACCAAGAAGCAGAAGTTTTACCATATAAAGAATGAGCAACAAAACCCAGAACTTTTCGTTCACGGGCATCGTAAAAGATAAACGGTTTTTGTTCTTATGCTTATATCTAGAATCTTGCATGGATATATTTTCGAAATTTTACATATACAGTATTATAAGCGTTTTGAAAGAAACATTAATTTCATCACATTCCATTACTATTGTTTCCATTGAAAGGTTTTTCAAAGGTTTATCTTTCTTGGATGCAGTACTACCTTAATTTCAAGATTTTTGTTTTGTTTTGTATTCATTAGGCGGTTTTTGGGGGCTCTTAGCGCCTTTTAAAGCGACCCCTACCATCAAGTAGAAAAAAGTTGAATTTTTCTTACAGTGGTCACTGCTAACACTTAAGAAACCCATAAAAAATTATTCTGAAATTACTGTAGATAATATTGACATACATTTTTATGTTTTTGACTTTTTCTTAACTCCTTTCCAAAATGTATATTTAACTCTACTTTCGTGGCTCAGCCCTATCCGTAAGTTTTTTTGTATTTCTTTAATTTCGCAAATATGTCCTTGATAGTTGGAACCAATTAACTTCAAAGTGATTCAAGGCAATTATTTTTATGATAAATCTTGAAAAATTGCGCAACACTTAATTACTATACACTTTGTATTAAGCCCGCGTATTATGGAAACAAATCCCTTTCATGAAATCTACTTGACAGTGAAGAGAAGACGGGATGCCGCAAAGAGTCCTTGTGACTGTATAACCAACCTATCAAGCTTTTGATTGGTTTATATAGATATGTTCCAACTTCGGCAGGGTACACCCTAACGTGGTAAGAGATATTGCTCAAGATCTGAACTTCGCCTAAAAGTAACTCATGACGTTTTCTATAAGAAACTTCAGTGATATTTCATATTCTATCATAAAATATGTAGGTAAATAAAAATATCAGAGAACAGGATATATATATTTCAGTGAGAAAACAAGAGTCTAGTTGGTAGCTAGATGCATCTCTGTATTTCGAAGCAATTTTTCAAAAGAGAGTGGGCAATCATTCCGTGAAAATGTGGCGGCTGAGGTAGGTGTACGTAGACGCAGGTATGTAGCTAAACAACTTATTGGGACATGCCCGAGGTAACCAAGAGGCCCTCCAACCACTAGGAGAGTTCATTAAGAAAAATATTGTCAATGTTGTTGTCTCAAATTTACAAGAATGCTTCTGGGGTAGCTCAGTGATATCGTTACTGATTGGCGGTCTCGATCTAAGTTTCTGTCAGGTCTGACAGATTTTCGGTGACGCGAGGTCTTACTGTCCCTGGGAGGCAGCGATAGGTGGATCTGGGGAGCGCATTTGTCTATCTACTGAGTCATCAGTAGCCTCTGCCTTCATTACCCAAGGCTAATGCGAGCGAAAAGCAGACTTTTGCATCGATTATACGCGATGTAACTTCACTCCATGGGACACTGTGCGCTAATGCTATGAGATATCCCTATTCCCTGCTACTGATTGGCGACCATAATAAACTTTTGTGAAAGAGAACTGTTGATCAAAATTCAAACGAAGGTAATAAAACAAGGAAAGAAATATCCTATTTTACACGCTGCTCAGCTGTCACAGTCTTTGACAATATTTCCAGAACCGAAAATAATTACAGAAGAGAATATTCATAAGGAGTTGCTAGGTAATACCCATATGTTTTTTATAAACCATGTTATTTTTTATTTTAAGACCTAGTAGATAAATTCAAAGCATCAGAATTCCTTTTTTTTTCGGTAATAAGTTTCCGGAAATTTCGTGCACCATGTTGATACTTAATCACCTCCGAAGCGAAATAAATTCTTAATTAGGACATAGGCTAAATATTTCCCTTGTAAAAAGTGTGCGTTCGGCCCGTAATCTTCGAATAAAAGTTTGATAAAACAAAAATGTGTTACTTTTAAAATGATATCGGGCGCTGATATTAAAACAGATTTTGTCGATCATGTTTACCTAAGAGCGAAATTCTCTTTCATCATTTTTCTTTTATCACGGACTCATTAAGAGTAGAATCCTCGAAGCCGAGATAAGAATGTTTCTGGAAAATTTTCAGAGTCGTCAGCACGCATTAAACGGGGAGAGCTTCGTGCCTCTTTGGCTTCATTTTTTTTTTTTTTTTTTTTGGTAATCCTACATCATAAAAAAATCAGGTAAAAACGAAACTAAAAATAAAAAAAAGCAGAATCTAAATATGTAAATCATAAGAATTACGAACTTAATTAGCAGCTTTCACCAGCTTATTTTCGCCAGTGCAGGGAAATAATTAACAGTAAGATTAAAACGGGTTTCCTCCAGTTTTATATTCTCTCTCTCTCTCTCTCTCTCTCTCTCTCTCTCTCTCTCTCTCTCTCTCTCTCTCTCTCTCTCTCTGTTGCAATCTTCATCCGACCAACTATTCAAAGCAAAGTATTTACGCTTCTGGCAGGAAAATAGTTGCCTGAGTGAGTGGTCGATGTGCAGAGCAGGAGCAGCTCATATCATTGTTATTGACGCCTCGCCTTACATTCTCTTCTCCTGTTTGCTTTGGTATAGTCTCTCAGACTCTGGTATTTGTGCCAGAAACCTCGGATATTCGGCTTCATCACGTTCTGCAATACCGCTCGCCCAAGTTTCGCCATATTCCATAATCTTTTCTCCATGAAGAACTTGATGTTTTTGTAATGTCCACGGCGACCTCATAACTTCCCGACTTCCTCAGACTTTTTGGACACACTTACCACAATGACTTGCAGCGAGAATGGCCGACAACGAAGGAGCTATTTTCTTTCCTAGTGGTATTCGAACCCATGTGCATAAATAGTGGGCTGTTTATATCACTCAGCCACGAAGGTGTATAGCGCGGTTACGCCAAGAATTTATTGAATTATGGTTAAACCTGTTGAGTCTGACTAATCATGATATGGACGCTGATTTCTTAAATGTCAGGTTATCTGCGTAATACTCGTAGCGGACGTTTTGATGTTATACATATCAAGAAACAACAAAAACAAGGTTTTTTTAAATATACTTTGGAATTTTACTGTAATGAGAATGGTCAGCCGTGTTTTTTTTTCTTCCCTAATTATTATATTTCATTGTGTAACATCCACACTGTCTACAATTATTGGTTATTTTTTTACCGACTAACCTTTTAAAGACTTTTGTGATTTATGTTATATCAATTGCCATTTAAATGTACCTGCATGCCATAGATACTGAAGTTTGGAACTTTTCCATCAGTCAAAGAAACCTTGCTTACCCTTGTCAGCCTTATAATTACAAAGCCACCACCATGTAGCTGCATTTCATTCACAAACTGATCAATTCCTGACTTTTTTTTATATGTATATTTTTCAGTTTTTGAGTTACACTAATTACATTTCTAACAGTCACTTCTTCATGCGTCCTCAAACTCGTCAAATAGCTGACAGACTGATAGACAGACTCTTTATATATATATATATATATATATATATTATATATATATATATATATATATAACCTATATATATATATTAATTATATATATTATATATATATAAATAATATTCATATAAAGATATATATATATATATGCAGAAGAAATCTCTACTAAGATATTAAATACAGAGACGCAACAGTTCTCCCCCAAACAATGATAGGCACAAAAATATATATTATATATATATATTATATATATAATATATAACGAACAATATATATTTACTTAATCTAGACTTCGTAAATATGCATATCCAATTGTAAGTAGAATGAAACAAAGAAAACGGAAATACAGAAAAGTTATTAGTCAATCGACGAAGCTAACAAGAATCGGACTTACCTTGATCCGATATAAATTAAGTCTTCCCAATTCATAAATTAATATAAAAGTGGAAGGGAACGAAGGGATGTTCCGGCATATGATTTTCGTTCGTTGTCTGTCTCTCTCTGACCTCGCTCGTTCCCGCAATATATCTTACATATAGGCAATCTAGAAATTCATCGCCGAATGCATAGATAAAGGGAAAGATATATTAAATAGACTATTGAAAAAAACCCTCTAGAGGTTTAGGTCCTAATGCCATAGCATATTTTGTTTTTGAACTACCCAGCCTATGCTCATCAGAATTATTTTGAATTGCCTGGCCTAAATCTGACTAATATCCTACACCTAAATACATCGAGTTCCAACAGCAGTAATATTTATAAAAATAAATATATATATATATATATATATATATATATATATATATATATATATATATATATATATATATATATATTATATTGTATTTATCGTAAGTTGGTAATTTATCATGAACTAAAACTGAACAACAGAAAAAAATCTCCATTTTGAAAGGCAACAATGGTCAGAGAAGGGATGACATCTATGATACTCTGTGCTCAAGGGTCATCGAAGGCCTTAATATACTGCAGTGATTTTGATGTCGGGGTAAATGACACCGGAAGAAGGGAGAAAATATTGCCCAAGTGATCTGGAATCGAAGGTTGTCAGTTCTCTCCAGGTGGTCCATAGTGCGATCGAAAAGTTTCAGGTCACTTACAACTGATCGAAAATTTCCCCTGACTAGTGTTGCCTGTAGGCTGTCTGACCAATGGAGACTTGAAGATACCTGCCTGCCTGCAGGAAATCCGACTTGTAACTAACTAGAGTCCTGTCCCCCTTTCACCCTCATTCGAGTATCCTTTCATAGGCCTAGATTGTAATGGAGACTGAAGTTTAGTTTCGATACCATGACGAGGATAAAGGATAAGAAATTTGATATTAGAATCTAAGATCAGAATGCATAATGACTGGAACTTCGCCGTAAATCCACATTATAATGAACAAAAATTGTTAGACTTTATAAAAATGAAGCCTAGAACAGAGACAAAAATGATTTTGGTTTTTAAATGATTTATGAATTAAACATTGGTTTAAGAATTCTGAAAAAAATTAGTAGTTTTGTTTAAAGATTCTATAAGGAATATGATTTTCATAAATCGTTTTAATATATGAATCCATACAACCTTGACCTGATAAGATGAAGAGATAGCTAATCATCCGAGAAGAAAAAGGCCCACGAATGAGAGAGAGAGAGAGAGAGAGAGAGAGAGAAAGGGCTGGGGGATAAAAATTAGACTGAATATTACTTTTTGTTGGTAACTAAATGCCAGTATTATGTAAGGAAAAAATCATATCCAGTGGATAAATTACACGTGTTTTCTTATGTGAGAGTTAATTTCAGGACTAAGAAATTTTTTAATTTACATCTTCACTTTAGTTCGGTCTATCACTATTTTCCTCCTATTTATCAAAAACTATTTTCAATATATCCCTACTCATAAACATAATTTAGCTGCTAATTTAACCTACCATTTACCCTCTTCCTCCGTAATCCCTTTACCTTCGTTCTCAAAAAGGTCGGTGTTATTCAGTCAACTCTTATTGAGAAAATGCATAAAACTTCATATACATTAGCCATAAGCTGTACAGAGTACTGCCTCCATATATAAATAGGATGATCTTTCTTTTTTTCAGCTTTCCTACAGCAATTCACTTGTCCCCCTCCCCTGCCCAAAATTATCTTGTCTTTTTTCATTACCTCCTCTCACCTGTAAGGTGTATTTTCAGTTACTGTTGGCATTTTTTTTATTCAGGTCCCACAAATTCAGACGTCTGTCAGATCACACAAAATGTAAACTTTTCCACGCTATCAAAACACTCAAGGAATAAGAGAGTCTTCAGCTTTTTCTCGAATGACTTGACACTTTCAGTCTTGCTGATATCAAGTGGGAGCTTCTAGTACAGTCTTAGGCCTCCAAATGAAGAGGCTCTACAACCATTGGAAGTTCACCTTGCCTCAGATGACTTGAAACCAGCTGCAGCTACCGTTGTGTTGAATCTCTCTGCTGGCTTCATAATGAGCAGCAAGTCTTCCAAATATTTTGGACATCCAGTCTTGATAGCCTGATGAGCCATGCACATATTTCAAACATTACAGCAGCTCTGACGAGGAACGACCCAAATCAAACAAAACAGGGGTAATCATGTCCCACCTTTGTTAATTTTGGAAGATTTTGATGTTTTCTATGCACATTAATGCAGTGATAAGTTGAATCTTTGTTAATTTATTTATTATTTTATATATATTACTTTTGAAACTATATGAAAAAAATGAAAACATTCTCTCTCTCTCTCTCTCTCTCTCTCTCTCTGAAAGACAAAACTCTCAAGGGACTTAAGGTTTTAGAGGTTTAAAGATGAGTTCTTACATCCGAGTCCTTTGACTCATCATTTTTTAATTTTATTCTTAGAGACTGCAAAAGTCCCGACGTTGAGCCGAGGTCATTCCGTCGTCGTAAAAAGAAAGTACCGATGAATAAAAAAAAAAAAGAATGTTGGCACAACCGTATTCAGTAAAGCAAAATACTACCAGGAATAATCGTAAATTATTAGAAATAATAAATAGCAAAATCCTGTTATACTAGAAACGTTTGCGAAAAAAGCAGAACACGAGAGAAGTGATAGTAAAGTGTAAATTACTTAGCCAAACCGAATTATGTCGGAAATACGAAATAAGTTATCAAAAATATGAAATATATCGAATGTCTTCCCATATTTCTTAGTACATGTTATTCTTTATATACTGACAGATGTATTTAATGGTCGCTTTTGCTTTTTGAATTATTTGTTGTCGCAAGTGTAATCATTCAGCGTGTCATATGTGCACGTTTTTAAGCCTCATACATTCCTGGAAATATTACATGATATGCATATATAAATGTGTACAGACGCATGCGTTTTAATTACCAGCAGGCTGTTTTCCTCAACTAAGGTAATCTCCCCCCCACCATCCCGCAAAAAAAAAAAAAAAAAAAGCAAGTAAACAGTCAGCGATATACTTTTCCTTTAACAACTGCATCAAGGGCCAGCTTATGGGTAGATTTAGGAGCAAGAGCCCTTGCTTCCTAATGTCCTTTCGGAACGTTCCTGTTGGAAAGCAATATTAGATTGTTCACTTTGATATGGAGAGAGAGAGAGAGAGAGAGAGAGAGAGAGAGAGAGAGAGAGAGAGATTTGCAACACAACGAACCGCTGTAAGTTTAAGTGGTTTTTATTTTTTTCCTCTTGTTCTCAATTGCTGAAATCTGAGGTTAGCTGGTGATCTCAGATCATGAGTATTTTAAGTGCTAGTGTTCTATCTTCTTCTTCTTCTTCTTCTTCTAACATATTGGAATATTCATTCCCTTTCTGTTTATTTCTATGCTGTTCACAGTTTGTTCATCTCTTCCCTGAAGAAAATGCACTCTAGAGTTCTTTGAAATTTTTAACAAATAACTTCCTGAGCAGGAAGAAGAAGAAGGGTCTTTTATATTCCGGAATCCAAGGAGATACCTGAGACTTGCTTTGTGGAGTTTATTCCAACTGTTGGCAAAAGTACTCGGTTTCGTTCTCATGGTCAAAGCCTCCTTGAAACTCATAATGTTCGAGTCAAATGCACAGCGTGTTTATGGAAGGCTTCTTTTGTTTTAAAGCAAACATGCAAGGAATCATTGTTACTTCAAGGAAAGAAAATGCTCAGAAAGTTTCTTTCTATTCTGGATTAAGTGGGTTTGATAAATGAAAAATACATCAGGCCATTAATCGTAATCAGTCACGCTATCTTTTAATCTTTTGATGTGAATGGTCATGCTGATTAAAAATGAAAAAATATATATATATATATGATTCCTTCGAGAGCCTATTTCGGTGCATTAAAGTTATTTTTTCCAAGCTCAAGGGAAGAAAAAAAAATCTTTGGTTTCAAAACAGAATCATTATAATTTGTTACGTATTTAAGTTAAATATATCTATGTGTCCTTTTCAATGACAGGGTCTTTATTTCCTCTGTAGTAAAACTGTTATTACTCATACACAAACAGGATTGTAGATATCCATGTTACCTGAAGGAATTTGGTATATCTAATTTTGTTGGTTTGTATTTTCTACGATTGACTGTGATTTACCAAATTAAATATCACCCCATTGTACGATTCCATGAAAATATGACTGACCCTGAAATTGCAAGGAATGTGGTTTAACCTTCAAAACCTGAAAGAAATAAACAAAATAATGTTTCATAGATACTTGGATGTTCATGACATGCATAACGGAGATAGCGGCTGTTTCAAACCATTCGTAATAATACCAAAATATTATCTAAAGACTGCTAAAATTAGTATCACCTGACGTACATTGGAGTGCAGCTCTCTTAATTGTTACGACTACCGTGAATATGATCAACTTGTTTACTATTACGAATGCCCTAAAAATAGACACTTCTTTATAAATAATCAAAGGAGTATGTCTTAGGGGTACTTCTGTTTTGGTATCTAGATTTCAGGAGACAGAGACAGAAAACGTCACGGACAACAATAAGTGTCACTATGACTGTCTAAGTGGTGATTGCATAAGTAATTTAAAATCATGGTATCCTCGTCATGAATGGTGGAGCCATCACTGTGAGTGGTGTCATTACAGGACTGGAGATCATTGAGGTAGAGAGGATGGTCAGAATATCCTTCATCGTGGAGGACTTGGCATTCCTGGATATTCTTCAGACTGAAGGGCACCATCGAATCCCAAATGATGACCCCTGTATCTCGCTCGCAGGGCTACGTGCTGGTGATAATAGATGGCAAAGCAGTGACAAATATGACCTCAAAATATATAGTCTGGTAAACAAATCAGAATGCTTTTATGTTTATTCCTCCCATGTCTTTTGACTCACTTCATTTGGTTTGATGATGGTATTAAGCCAGTATCAGAACACTAAGAAGTAAAGAATTAGATCTGCCTTTAACCATGGCTCGGGGGGCTATCTTTAAATCTACCGATAATTACAGTAAATCCCTTGCATTCATTTTATGTTGGTAATAATAATTACAGTAATGATGTTACCTAACCCAATATATTTATTCTAACCTAACGCAACCAATTCCAAACTAATCCAAAAATCCGGTCAAAGTATTATACCTAAGTACACACTACCTTTGTTGCTAATATTTCAAACGGTCATACGCAATCATAAATTATAGAAAATATTTCAAATTTGTATAAACAACAGCTCTTTCAAAGAGCAAGAAAGCATTGTTGTTGTTTTGATATTGCTTTTGATTGAGGTCCATCCCTTTCCAACAACTTTCTTTGTGTACTGAAAATAAATACAGAATGCTAGATCTAATTCTTACCATAGCTTCATCAATCCAGTCTGCAACCCCAGACTTTTGACGAGTTATGTGAAAGATCCTCCATAACCTCTCTGCGAGTCTCTTAGGTGTGTTTTCTGTGATATAATCAGCTAAAGCGGCTTGTCTGTGAAGTAAATAAAATACTTGGAGGAATTTTTAAATATGTAAAGTTTCTCTTTCGGTGTATCTATCTTCGTATGATAACCTTTCTAGTAATAATTTATCGGCAAATGATACATATGACTGAGATTAGAAAGAAAGAACGTGAAAATATTTATACATTATCTTCACTGATGAAATCATTTAAAAAGAAGTAAAGTGCAAACATTTTAATTATTTTAGTGATGGTAAGCTGCTGATGAGTAGGTTTGCAGGTTTATGATGTATATTAGATGTTTATATTGTAGGAGCTCAAAAACACAAATTAAATAGACACGAACATGGCTGTTAATATTTTCATAATAATAAGCTCCCAGTTAAGCCCATTTTAGGTCCGTGGCTTTGTTTTTTGGAACACCCTTCTTTTTTACCGTTTGCCTCAGTTCGACTTCTTCACAGAAAGATTCAACATAATTCAAAAATGACCATACTAGCTAATTACCTTTGTTCGCCTGCCTGAATGTCAGTAGTGTTTCAAGAAAATTTCCATTTTAGAGTCAAAATTATGTGGTAAATCGAATTATACTTTAGACCACTGTTAAGTCTGACTAGGTGAACCAAAAATATAGACTCACTTTTTTCTTTTCTTTTTAGTTAACAATTTTTTATGTACTGTAAGGAAAAGTGTCACCATATCTTATTCTGACATCAAGTTTTGGATTGGAAATGACTGGTTTTTCTTACCTTGTACGTGACTGGCACCAAGCGATTATTGTGGTACGTTCAGATAAAGTGTTCAAGATTTTGGCTACAGTCCTCCATTCCATCCAGACATCAATCAGACTTGCTAAGCCTTCCTGGTGAAGAGCAAATTCCTCATGGACAATCCAAGGTCCAAAGCCTGCCATATAAACAGTTTATTATACTATAGTTTTCAGGCTACCATTTTTCCCCTAAAGAAGAAAGACACTTCCGTCTTAGCATTAAACGTTTAACCCATTTTAGGGAAGAAACAGTTAACATGTTTTTTCTTAAAACTGATAGAAACCCTAGTTTTCCCTATTTTTCCAAATTAGCAAGAACTCGTGGAACCCGTTCATAACTGAGGGATCACCAAGTATTGATGAGCAGGTCTCTCCACATAAACTGTACAGTACCACAGCATCCCTCCGTTATGCACTCAACCTAATCTCATAAATTTCCGTTGAACAAATATTATAACTTACTGCAATATTTAGAAACCATGTGTAATAAATAATTCCTTGCTTATCTGTTTAGTTCTTAGCTGCATTGATCATTTTACCGAGCTTGAGCCATTGAATACTTTTATCAGAATAAAGGTATTCATAAAATGATGATGATGAGGCTTTGGTAATAAAGAAGTGGGAGGTGATTAGAAGATTCTAGTAATGGAAGTGATAAAGAAACTTATATCTCTCACTGACCAACAATAACAATATCCGGTACTTTTTCCGCCCTGTAGGCCCAGTCTTCCAGATGTCTTTCTGGCTGATTCCCATTAAATCCCCAAAGTGTCTTCCATCCTTTAGTGGCCCATATGAAATCGATCCTGGATTCTTGCTCTCCCACCACGCTGACAGTTTTGAACTTTCTTGTGTGGTGCAGGGTAAATGTTTCCCAGGTGACAGACGTTGTTTCCTGTCAAGAAGCTAAGTTGTTAACGCAAACATTGTTAAGGGCTCAGGAATGGGAAATTTATGCAGTAACTATAAACATTCTTCCATTCGCGTCGTGCTTTCTTGCCATTTCCCAAATGGGCGAAGTTGCAGTTCATTGCATTCTCATCTACAAAATAAAAGTAATGCATCATTTTCAGAATCGACGTTCTTTCGGTGATAATGAATATCCTGTGCTGAAAACAATATTTAAAAAGATATTTTGGCACAGTTCAGTAAGTTAAAACAAGTTTTTATAATTTTTCCATGACTAGGAACGCTATCAAAAAGAGACCCTAATTATATACAAGATCTAAGACAAATCTCAAAAGTAAAAATAAATGTGAAAATAAAATTTTATACTCTTATTCAACTGATATTTATAGTTTCATTAAACTCTCAGAATAACGCGAACACTAAAAAGGGGCTAATAAACTACACCTAAGTTAAATGATGCATGTTTCCTCAATAAGGTACCCTTTCAAGGAACCCGTGACTGTATACTGTCCAGGGCCCGTTCTAAAAGTGCCATTAAATTCAAAAGTCCTTCGACACTCACTGGACACTAAGTGTAGAAATTGCACTAGTTTCACCCATGTGACTGATAAGCATCACTAGACCTTTGAATTTGACTGTATTTACTGTACCTGAGAAGTGGCATTGAATACATGCCAGTGGAAACTCTTGGTCATCTGGAGGAATCCTTTGAACTTGCCTCTTATCTTCGAGTCACCGACGAAGGCCATCCACAAAGGAGTCTTCGTCTTCCGTCTCTCTGCAGCGCAGGTTATGACGTCATCGGAGGTGTAGTGTCGTACTGTGCAGTCCAAATAACTAAGGCGACCGTCGGTCAGCTGCATTGAGGTTTTAGTTGGAAGATGCAGAAATTTTAGTTTGATTTTTACCTGTAGGCTCATGAAGTATGATTTGGCAAGGGGGGGGATGGGGCGTTTAAAACTTAAAGAATTCGTGTTAATGTTTTGAAATAACAAACATTACTTGATCGGTTCCACTAATTTTTTTTTTCAGATAAAAATAGTGAAATGTCTAAAAGATCATTTGTAGGAAAATAACAGTTTTCCAACTCCTAGATTTATATGATCAAAAATATATGTGAAGAAATTGGGCATGGAATTAACCAGTAATAATTTTAAAGGAAAACCTCCAACATTGCTTCACATTAAATATTCTAACAAAAGGCTCACCACTCTTTGAACTCTACTTACTGCCCTATCTTTATACTTTTTGTCAAGAGCCTTTTCCAATACTCTTCCATTTTCTTTTGACCATTTTCTCATCTAAAAAAACACTCTGATCCATCCTAGAACCTACAGTAATATTTTTTCTACTTCTGGTTATCTCTACTTTCCTCACCATTTCAATTCGTCTCATATCCCACATGCTACACAAATAGCTCATTTCAGTAACTTCTACCTTTTCGTTCATTCGCCCATAGCATCCACATTATACCTTTCATACACTCCACTCACGGGTCCTGTTACCTCCAAGTTTCATCCATTCTTTTGCAACACTGCCACATCCTCGCTTCCTTAACGAGTGACTCAGCTTTCTGTCATCGTACCTTCATCCGTTAGATTTACTTGTATATGCTTATAAGAATTAACCACTTCCATTTTTTTCACATTCCCTGTTAACATTCATTCATCCATCCTCCTAGTTTTCATTTATCCTCACATACATTTTCTTGCAACACATTCAGTCTCTGTATAGCTTTTTAATATCCCAAATAAATAGTGTGTGGAGTGGCATAGTCTTTATATACAACACGTAAGATGGTGGTCAATTACGGAAACACATCTCATGTTCATATTTATTCCCTTTTCGACCCTTTGCTACTAACAATTATACCTTAACAATGCTTACTAAGTTAAAGAAAAAGTTCTTATCCAAGATTCTGATCTTGTGATGACCAGTTTTGATGGACAATATATATTTTATTTTATATATATATATTTATATATATGCTATGTTTCTAAAAAACTGGGTTTTTATAGCATAAATATAAATGATCTGTATATATATAACAGTTCTAGATATCATTCATATTTATATATATATATATATATATATATATAATATATATATATATATATATATATATATATATATATATATATATATATATATATATATATATATGTTATATGTTTATAATATATATATTTATAAAAAATATATATATATGTGTATGTCCTTGGATAAATTATATATATTGGATATATATTACATGATATATACATCTAAAGAAACCTTATAAATACCATATGAAAAATATATATATATATATTATATTCAGTAACATATTTTTGTGCTCCCCAAGAGATTTATTAGTAACCACTAGGAAATAATACCTCTCTTGAGCTTTGGTTATATTTCCTTGAGCTGAAGTAAAGAAACCTTCAAATAGCTTTGTGAAAAGATTATAAGGGGCGTCTCTTTCTTCTCTCTGGGGTCTTTCTCCTCGGTTTTATCCATTTCCTTTGTAACCACTGCTCACTTTCTTCAGCTTTGGCCGAACTTTTGTCATCTTTGAGCTTTGTATTTTGAGGCTCAAGCTGGTTTTCCAACGACAACCACTTTAGGAGATCTTAAAAAGATCTTGGATAGCTCAGGCAGGATGGAGAAAATGCGGATAGGTTTTTTAAAGCATATAAAAAAAAAAAAAACCAGGTTTGGGTCTTACTTTTTTTCCAATGAACAAATTATGCAATACGCACCAGGATTCAGTGCTTTTTTTTTCTTTAGAGGATTATTTTTACCATATGAACGGAAATATTTCAGGCTCCGACTAAATTAACGAAATTCTCTTACATAAAACTTGTTTTGTTTGCAGAGCAGTATTCAGAGATCTTAGTTTGCTTTTAGTCTATTAGCGACATGATTACTGATCTAGACAACAAGATATTACATTATGCAGCTATGCGACTTTTCTTGCAATTGCTCGCCCCCTTCAGATGTAAAATGAAGGTGCTGCTATTCTTAAATGAAATGTGGAACTAATTAGCAAGTAGGATAGTTCTGTCGGAGTGACAGTAATTTCCCGAGGTCCCATTTTCGTAACAAGATACCTGTCATCTGAATCAGTGGGGCACGATGGCCTCACAGCTGTGACCTCAGCCTGGGATTGCTTGGAAAATTCTATCGCGCCCTTTCACTAAATTATTTTCTCTTGTTTCTTTATCGTGGAAGACCTCGGATGGTGACACTTGCATAGAAACAGTGACCAATAGTGTTTGGACGACCGCCGTTCCTTATCCATTTTGGCCGTTATCCATCAGCACCAAGATCTGGCGTCTAAATCGCTTTGCAAAACATCCACATTCTGTGGAGGAACGTCGTAATACCTCCCCATACCAAAAGTCTTTCTTCATTCAATCAATTTAAGCTATACTGTGAGATGTTTTCCGGGCTCTAGCAAATACACCGATGGGCCTGGGTTTGTTTCTGACTTGCATTAGCAGTTTTTGTATGGAAACATTTGTTTGTAGATGTCTTATAAGCATGTATTGGTGGTTTTCGCTTTATCCTTTTTCACACGCGCATATATTTTATGGAAATTTGATTTCACAATTTAATGGATTATGATTATACCATAAAAATTTCACCTAATTTTCAGTAATAATAATAATAATAATAATAATAATAATAATAATAATAATAATAATAATAATAATTAATAATCTTTGTTCTTACATCTAACTTGCATGACCATACACAATAATTCTGAAGCCAGTAAGCGCAATTCTCTTCACATTGGCATCGTGGATGGAAAATGAATATTCCATAAATGGATGCAAGCAAATAATTCAATACACACGAATATGCCTCTTCACAATGCACTGAATCTCTCTTATTTATTAATTGCTGCTGGTATATATAGAATGATAAATATTAAGTATCTGTTAGGCTCTTTTATTCTAACTCCAATAAAGTATTAAATAATAAAGTATGAAACTTCGTGGGTGATGAGGATATAGGTTATAGGTAACATTTTCCAAAAACAATAACTTTTACATGGATAAAAGAAGAGAGAGAGAGAGAGACAGGATGGGGAGGGGGTGATAAAGATTATTTCACTATTTTTGTAATTCATGCTGAATGGCCAACACCAGTTTTCGCGTACTTACCTCAAGCCGTGACTTCGGGCTGATGTCCAAAGACCCATTTTGTAGCCTGAGCAAAGGGGAAGGCAGAGTGCTTGCCAGACCTTCGCAGTATCTCGACCCAGGTGCCACTCCCACTCCAAACTTCCTTTGGCAGTGAGCGTCAGTTAAAATTGGCCTCGAAGGTTACAGGCTTGCTTATGTGTGTTCTGTACATGTGTAAGATATATGCATTCATATTTACTTAACACTAGTTTTTCTATTTTATTTTCAAGATTTCAGTTTCTGCGCATATGTATGTGTTTATGTATAAGAACAATATTTTTTTTGCAATTGCAAACGAATTGTTATAAGAAATTTAATGTAATTTAAAGTAAAAAGTGAAAGAAAATATCTCGATCTTATAGCAACTTAATATGTGTTAAAAACCCTCATCCGTAACACTGTCACCATTCAAAAATATACAAAAAGCAATCCTCTTATATTTGAATGATATTCGTGTGGCAGACCCTTCATTCGGTAATTTCTAAAAGCTCAAGTTTCTATCTTTCTGTCATCCGTATAAACACAATACCTACGTATCTTTCACCATTTTCTGTTTTCCTTTTCTTTTAACGCGAGTAGCAGATCTATAATTTTATTTTTATATCTCAGTCCCAAGAACTTTTAGCCCACTTTACGTATCATTACCCTAGCAATACTCTGGAACAGGTATAACACTGGGTGTATCCTCCCAATACACACTCACGCACGCACATAATATATACATATATACATATACATATATACACAAACAAACATACATATACATATACACATACACTATATATATATATATATATAATATATATATATATATATATATATATATATATATATATATATATATATATATATATAGTATATATATATATATATATATATATATATATATATATATATATATATATATATATATATATATATATATATATATATATATATATATATGTATGTATGTATATATATATGTATGTGTATAGTGTCTGTGTATGGCTCAATGGTAATGTGTTGAGCTTGCAACATTTGAGTCCGTGGTTTGCGTCCTACCTACCATCACCTAGTATGAATGTGTACTATTGGTAGCTAAAAGTCAAGAAAAAGACATGGGGATAGCAGCCTCATCTCTAAAGACTTGATGAAAACTGCAAGGCGCTACTTCTTCCAAAGGGAAAAAGGTCACGTATTATACATGCATGTATAATACTCATCTAATGTTAGAAATGTTTGTACACATTCTTCATCACTGGAGGTTATGGGATTGTAGTGTTTATGAATAATAAGTAATTGTTCAGTTATACTTATTAAAGAAGATCACTTCTGAGAAAGAGCAATTGCAAGTTTTGTGAAGAAACCATTTGGGGAAGAGTACTGAAATTCTTATATTTCCTATATAGGAGCAAAAATTCCCCTCCCCCTCTTAGTAGACAACTAAGAGAACAGTCATATAAACGTTTCTTACCTTCCTCCAGCTCCAATTCTTTGAGGATATTTCTGAGTACCAATGTTGAACATTGACCAACACTTTGAAGAAATTTTCTGTAAATAATCAAGAAAAAACTATCTGAAATATTGTCCAGGCTGCTTACGTTTAGGAATAGGTTTAAAGACGGTAGGAATTCTTTTCTGTTAACCACTACATGCAGGTTAGATTACATAGCGTTTATAACCTAGAGATGAGTGACAATAAGACTCTTAAAAATACATATAAAAATCTGTGATACTTTATATTATCACTTCATTATATCAAGAAAATTTCATACCAGATAAATGAATCCCTTAGCCATGTTTTACACAAACTTGAAATTTACGCTAAAATATTTCAGTATTTATTATTTGAAATACGTCATTTCTACTGGCATGTTATTTTAATTAATCAAAAATATCTCAGTTCATACGCAGAGAAAATGAATTAATAACACAACTCATAACCTTAACCTAAACATCATCTTAACCATAAGTTTATATTTAAAAGTCATAACTTAGACATTAGATTGTTATTGATGAGCTTAGATATGTCCTGTAGTTATTGTGGTTGATGTTTTTTAGTTTTCTGTAAAAGAAAACTATTGTCACGGGTTTGTCGGTCCGTCCGCACTTTTTCTGTCCGCCCTCAGATCTTAAAAACTACTTGGGGCTAGAGGGCTGCAAATTAGTAAGTTGATCATCCACCCTCCAGTTGTCAAACATACCAAATTGCAACCCTCTAGTCTCAGTAGTTTTTATTTTATTTAAGGTTAAAGTTAGCCATAATCGTACTTCTGGCACCGATATAGGTACCAACAACACAGGCTACCACCGGACCGTGGCTGAGTTTCATGGACAGCAAAAGAATTTCATGGGGCGTGGCTGAGGTCACCACCGAACCGTGGGTGAGTTTCATGGGCCGTGGCTGAAAGTTTCATACAGCATTATACGCTGTACAGAAAACTCGATTGCCCTGTAAGAAACTTCGGCGCATTTTTACTTGTTTTTCATTGTGACATAATGTGCGCTTTTAACTTCATTTAGCCCAGAAGATAGAACTCTGGGAAAGTTGCTGTTTATAGTCTCTGCATGTTTCAAAACAGATTGTCAATAGCGTTATTATACTGATTATGTGTAAAATGTAAAAGCTGGACATGCCTGCAAATATTAAATTTTAATGTCGTTTTTAGTTCAGTGAATGCTGGCCATTATTTTCATGCCTGTTGACATTATTGATGTTCCTCCGTTTATTCCTCCGTCAAGGGTACTGGCATCAACTCCTTTTTGCCCTGTTGGCATTATTGAATGGCGTTTGCAGGTCCCTTCAGCCCTTACCTGAATTTATTCGTTTTGCATTTACTCCCGCTTCCTTATATCTGTATTGAATGTTTAACGGACTTTTCACTAAACCACTGAACCCCAGTTTCCACAAAAATATCCATTACTTTTCGTATTTAGCCCTCTGTTTTCTTTAATTTCTCTTTATGAAATTAAGGTTTGTTTTTAAGATAATTTTTTAATATTTTTACATTTCTCAATATTAGTACTGTCATGATTTGACTATTTTTAGAGAAACTGAGTTTGTTGACATCATTTTTGATCATTTTATCTGGGAGAATCTAGATTGTGAGACTGTGGTAATGCCTCTGCCTGTCATTTTTACCAAATTTGAGGTCAAATAAATACGCCATTAAATTATTATTATTATTATTATTATTATTATTATTACTTTTTATTATTGAATGGGTACTGCAGTTGAATGACTTTTATCAATTAACCGTTTAAAAATCTGTTTAAAACAATGGCAATCTGCTTGTAAAGAAGCATTTCATGATTAAATCAACATGATCCGTTATCTTCAGATATCAAAGGTGGCATGATGAACTATTCCATAAACGTCTCG
Source organism: Macrobrachium rosenbergii (assembly GCF_040412425.1). NCBI lineage: Eukaryota > Metazoa > Arthropoda > Malacostraca > Decapoda > Palaemonidae > Macrobrachium > Macrobrachium rosenbergii. The sequence goes on along the minus strand of NC_089788.1, from coordinate 19,000,763 downwards.
CATTGAAATAATTTTAGTCCTTTTCCTTTCTTTCTTTACTACGCCTACACCTAGTCTAAAGAACTATATTTTTTTATTTTATGATTAACTGCGGTCGATGATTTAAAGTTTCGAGAAAGGAAGTTTTGAAAATCTCTTTTGAATCGTATTAAGACGAAAATTAATACCTGTCAACCAAATTTCAGGTCATAAAATACCATAGGAATGAAGCTAAGAAAATACATTTTCATTAATGGATAAATATGGTGACTTTTATCACATACACATCTGTGTTAAACAACACACAAGGCAAGAAAGGTGGCACACATTCCATCGACGTCCTATTGATATAATTTCCGTCCTTTATATATATATATATATAATATATATATTTATATATGGATATTATATATCCGTTTCTATATATATATATATATATAAATATGATAATGATATATATTATATAATATATATATTTAATATATAAATATATATAAATATATATGTTTATATATATATATGCAAGTAATCCACATATATATACAATATACTTTCATCCATACATAAAAATATAATAAATTTAAAACTTGAAATTAGGAATCACATTCATCCATATATATATATATATATATATATGGGATGCATAATGTAACCATAAGTGTGCATACATGCAAGTAACCCACACGAATATACTTTCATACACAAATACTATAATAAATTTAAGGCTTGAAAGTAGGTAGCACAGCCACTTCATATTTTCATAGGAAGAACACTAGAAGGTCAGCCTTTGCTTAGAGCGGAAGTGCTGGCTGCAACATCAGGACACATTCAGCTCTTTGTCTGGAGAGTGATCGCGAAGGATGCAGGCGTTTAAGACCTTCGTTTTCGTGACTTGAATTACGCTTTCCACTGCTGAGTTCATATGTTTGAAAGTTTGTGGTTACTGCTGCTATTGTTGAGGATAAAATGATGTATTAAATCTTGACACACTGTTAGAAATACACTTAAAACCATAAGATTCACGAGGACTGGAATTCTTATCGTCATTCCCTGTCCTCGTCTTTAAATAACGGGATTGCTATTCACTATCTTCACACCAATTATTATTATAATTATTATTTTTATTCTGGAAAAGAAGCACTTCTTGTGTATTTTCAAGTGTTTTAACATAACAACGCCCACTTCTTTATAACCACACGTATTTCTTTAACTTTCAATGGCTCCTGCTCACTTGTGCGTGTTACTTTAAATACCTGGCATTTTTATACTAATATACTTACACATAACACACATGAAGGATCTTAATGTCTCCCGTATTTGCCAGAACGTGTTTGTCCTTTGAGGGTCATTAATAGAAATATCGTCAATACTAAAAAAATTCATAATGTCGCGATTAAATGATTGTATATTAAAAATCCACACAATATATCAATGAACTGCATTGTTTCTAAAAGTTAAAATAAAGACTTTCGATTACCTGGATTTTTTTTTTCAGGTATTCGAAAGTCTTTATTCTTAGCCTTGAAAAATAATTGTTTGTATAACTGTGGAGTTTTGATAAACAAACAAATATCGTCTATGCGTACCGTGGTTGTCTTTATTATTCGTGTTTTGACACAATTGCCAGGTGTCCAGCAGCAAGAGATAAGTGGCTCACCTGTGCGATCCTTTCCCCGACTGTTCTCTCAGCATCAGCAACAAAAACTTTATCCTGCTTACTGCAAGACGTTGGGTCATGGCCCTGTGTGCCTGCACGGCACTTTTAGCGAGTTTTCCTGTAAGTAAAATGAACGAGTTTTACCCCGATTTGTTGTTACTCTTTTTTGAAGTATCTCTGTCTTTATGGAATTTTTTCTTTATGGTGGATACTTTTGTAAATTTCAATCTAGCCTATGTCCAGAGAGCAGGAAAGTAAAGTCAATAGGAATTTCTCACATTTCTTTACCGGTGTGAGTGAAAGCAGCAGCGTGAAAATCCATATGTATATACGCCCACGCACATACTAACACACACACACACACACACACACACACACACACATATATATGTGTGTGTGTATATATATATATATTATATATATATATATATATATATATATATATATATATATATATATATATATATATATATATATATATATATGCACTTGTAAAATTTGTCAACGATCTATGGTTATTTCCTTAAATGTAATGGAAAATTATTCTCCAGGGATTCTGAATATATGGTAAAGATAGACAAAATGGCGTTCCCAATATCATTCGTATAATCTGATTACACAGAAAAAGAGGATACGTCAGACATTTTCGTCTTCCATGGAACATTTCAGTCGATGGATAACTTGATCTGTGGAGACAACTATTTTCATTTTCTTTGGAATTTTGTAAATTCTATATATAAATGCGCATGTCACTTTGGTTACCAGTGAAAATGAGTAAATAAGTAAATGAATAGATATTTCAACATTCAAAACAATCTGTTCAGGTAAATTCGTCATTCACCAGAAAACGTTGATCGAAATCGACAACATTCCACATTCGTTGCTATCGCATAAAAGCGGACGCAGACGTCTGCTGTTGTACCTTTACTTGTCATAATTGCCCAAGGGTGTACTGTATGTAAAGATAAAATACCAAAGATAAAAGAAGAAACGACAACAAATTCGTCCAACGTCTGTAGCTCCTCTTACTGAGAAGCATTCTCTGAAAACTGCCTCCCCAACAACAGCCATGAATCCTTGCCTTGAAATGTATCGAAAGAAAAACAGAAGCCCCTTCAGACGCCGGAAGGCACGGGGCAAGGTGGTCCTTGGCACACGATTCCTTGCAAAAGAAGCAAAGCGCTGGAGCTTTAGCGAAGGGTTGCTCATCCGGGCCTGAAATCCCTTCCCCTTTGTTCCCATTCCTGTTTAACGACCGAAAATTTCCAATATCAAGCAAAGTTCAGCGTTACGGAAAAGAAAGTGAAGGGGAGGAGAACCCAAGAGAAGGAGAGGGAAAAATCAATGAAAGGGAAGAAGCGTTGCAAAAATCGAAGTCTTTCTCTGAGGGGTCAGTCGGACAACAGCCGCAGAAAGGAACGACATCGGCGGAATCCCTTAAAAGTGCTGCGTCCATCGCAGAAGGAATTCGGACCTCAAGACAAGTTTGTTTCTCTCCAACGACGAAATTTTATGCTTACAATAAACAATTCAACAATTGGAAATTTCAGTGAATTGTGGTCTTGATTACAAAATGCTAACTTAAAACATTTTAATAGGCAAGTAAACGATACGTTGTCTCTTTTGTTATATAATATTCAGTAATTATATAATATTCAGTAATCATTGGGACGGCCACTGCTTTTGGGCTTAATGTTTTCGGTGCAACTAAAAATGCATTATAATAGCAATACTGCCCAAGGAGAAATAGTCATTAAAGACTATTCTAATCTTTCCAGCATTTCATGACTGGTTGGTTCACTAATATTTGGCTGCCAAGCCAACCACTGGGACTCTTTCTCAATGGTTGGCTTGGCAGCCTAATATTCAGAGCTTAAGGCAATGAAGAGAGTAGAATGGTTGGACAAAATGGTGCAAAAATGTACTAGATTTTATTTTTAAAACTTGCTGCAATTACCTTTATTCAAGAAACATCCACGTAACCCTGGATATACAAGAGTAATTTTACTGGTACAAACATTCTGTGCTATAAACATTTCACTGACATTTACTTAACAGAATAATGTAACCGTGAGCAATGATCTTCCATTTATGGCTATGACCGGATCCACAGGGAGAAATGAATGTAAGACGGATTGCAGTGATATCCACATGAAACCATAAATCTGTGAACGAGACCGCGCAAAGTGACCTCCATAGACCAGGTTATACTTATGCTATCAATCTATCAGCATTTCTTTAAAGCTGGCTTCTTGAACGCTTTCGTTGGGATGCAGGAAAATTTGTTTTGACCCTACTTCCTCGTTTCTTTGTTTTTACAGGATGTTTTGAATGTAATTATTACATTATAGCGGATAAAGTTCAAGTACTCTTGCATTGTCTCTATCGAAGATACGAAAAACCAACATAGGAGCCAGGAACAAGAATCTTTAAACCCCTAATGTGACAAAAATTAGGAAGTGAACAGGTGATTTGTGGAAAACAACAGAAGCTCATCAGGACTGACACATTAGCGTTTACAAGTGGACACACAAAAACTTATAAAAGAAAACAAATCTGGTCACGACGGTATATTTCAAAGCTAAACCTGAATCGCGTCATGGCGAAAGCATCACAGAGGAGGCTTTGTAACGCAATCAATGATGCGACTGGCAGGAGCAATCGCAATCATGTAGTTTCGTCATCAAGCAAAGATTGCCAGCGCCCAGTAGTTCTACAGCTAAAAGCCAATAACATCGAATCAATCAGACTGATTCACAAAGACCTGTGAATCCGCAATTAAGCTGACAGTAGATTCCTCGATTCAGTCAGGTTTCCTTTCTTAATTCCTTTCTTTCTTTCATTATTTTTGAAAAGGGTGGAGGGAGAGATAATCTTTGACCATGACCGATAGATAACAGAATGAAAGAAAAACAAAGGGAACAAGAGTAATCAATTGTTGCACGGAGGGCATTGCGCAGCGTTCACAAATCCCATTCTACCGATCAATTGAAGATATGACGCTGTTTCAATGAGGATTATATTTTCCCATAATCATATCATTTTCATGACCCTGTTATGCCATGCGACTTAAATTGGGACAAATATTGCCATTAACATGGATTTGCACCAGATTTAGGTTAGTTTGACACTACTGGTTTTCGAAAGCCGAATAACGTCAAGTAATGTTTTAGCGTTTTTTTTTTTTTTTTAACAATAGCAATTAAAGATTTGAAGGTTTAAAGGACGCCCATAAGTGGAAGAGACAAGAGACAATCCATTGCCCTGGTACGCAATGCCCTAGAGACAGAATCTATACACATGATCAGCTCTTAAGCTTCCTCTCCACTTAAGTTAGAACTAGGGAGAACCAGTCAGTAGTTGCTGATGACTCAGGAGGTAGGCCTTTGGGTTCCCCCAAAAGCCCGCCCCATCCCATGTTCACGGGGCAGCAGGTGTGGTCGTGTTGCCAGTGAAATCTATTCGAGCCATGAGCGGGATTCCAACTCGGGACCACTTCACTGTGAAGTCTAGGCAAAACCAGTTGAGCTACCTTGAAAACTTTAATCGGACCAACTTATATAAAAAAAAAGCTTGAAGCTCATTAAAAATATTTCATTTTCGTCCAATATCTCATTTTCTTCTAACTTTTTAAGAAATTGCAAAAATTGTACTATGATTTTACATAGAAGTCTAGTTGTATTTCACCGTGAAGCACACATAACCTTTCATATACTGGCATAACCAAACGGAGTCTGATTAATACGCAAATTTGAGTTATTTCCTTTATTTGTTCTGTGGGTTGGATTTTCAGTTCAGCATAAGAAATTATGACATTTCAGAACACTCAGGCACCATAGGGAATTATAATTACGAAGCCGATATAGAACCAATAATAAAAGGTCACAGGTCCAGCAACACAAATGAACAAAACATGTAATGACATACGGTTCAATTAAGAACCATGATGAAAAGGGAATCACGCCGACAGTGATACTGATCCTGCTAATAATGACGAACTGTAGTATCCTATAATTATCTCTTCTGTTAGTGCTACGGAGTAAATTAAAGCAATGCGAAAAACATGAACCTTTCAGTGCAATCTCACAGATTTGAAAAATGCTGCCTATCAAAGTGACGAATAAAACAGTAAATGTCCCAAGGTATTCTTAATCCGCTCACTCCACCGCTTCTGGATGTAATTTACGTTGGCCATTGGGTGACATTCCAAATCGCAATCACAACGAGGAAAACTCAGAGCGTCTGCTGTGATGAATACAATAAGACCGAGCGCTGCCTACAGAATCGTCCACAGTGTTATGTGTCGAAAATGATCGCTAGCGGAATTATCGGCCCGTAAATGATTGTAAGCATACTGTTTTGAGCCTTGACAATCCTCTTAACATACAATTATCAATATGAAGATGCTTACAAACAAATTGTTAATTAGGTAAAAATGCTTACGAACATAATGTAACCGAGTTGGAAAGGCTGCTGAACATATTGTTACTGAGGTAAAATGCTTGTAAACAAATGTTACTGTCGTGAAAATGTCTGTGAACGTATTGTTACTGAGGTGGAAAGTTGGAACGGTAATACCGTGATGAGGAAAGCAAGACCCAACGGGACACCTATAGAACTCCATTCCCCTAAAATAGAGAGAAAAGAGATACATTATTTTTATAGTTGATCACTAGTGCACTTGAGTCTTGAAATTTATGCAGATTTAATAATTGGCTCTTTGTGTCTATTTTGACGACAGAAAATGGCATCAGAGGATAAGCCTGTGCTTATTTGTCGTTAGACTTTTCGTCTCATTCTCTTGTTTTCTGAATGACAGGCGGAAGGTATTATCATTAGTATGATTATTACTTTTGTTTTAAATCATGTTGATCATTCAAGATACATGGGAATCAAATCGTATCTGCTATCAGAATATTCTTATAACTGGGAAAACTAGTCAAATTAAATAACTTCCTGGTGGCGCGGAAATAAGAATTCGTTCTTCTTAGAAAGAAACATACCTGCATAGCATCAATGAAGTGAAGGGTAAACAACGTTATAAGAAAGCAGCGCAATTTTCTCCCTTGAGTAAACACGAGTCGACAAATCCTACAAACAGAAAGTTACTTTGTAGAACGACCACGTCGCTACAGCCAGTAAATAAAGTATCTCTTTATTTGCGGAGTGGCAAGTACGCCTACAAATACATAAAGCCAACTCTCACGGACAGAATATTGAAAGCCAATAACAGGAGGAAAAACTTTTAGTATATTAAGGAAATAGGCCTGAGTTTACGAGTAATATGTTAACAGTAAATTACACTTTAGAGAATTTAAAAGTAATAATTACGATATGGTCATTTAAACTGAACGAGTGTATTAACAAAGTTGACCCAAACTGATCACCTGACATTAACCTTCATTCATGTTTCTTCCTGATAATCGTAATAGATTCCGTACTGCCTTTGTACACGATATGAGCAGGTTTGATCATTCAAACAAACACTATTCCTAAAGTAACAGCTACATTGGGCAGGTCATGAGAACGTGGTAATAAAATATAAGAAAAATAAATTGACTCTGTGACTACCCTAACATTTACAACCCCTATTCTGGAAATTATCCTTTAAACTGATCGGAATAATGCTTGAGGTATCAAAATCATTCGTCCAGGAGAGTTACTGGGATTTAATTTAGTGGCGGTTGCCTACGTATGATAAGCTGTAATGCCGAATCAATCTAGTTAACTAAATAGTATTCTACGTTTCTGCGATACAATAAGCATAAGTTTTATTCCTGAAAAACTGTTAACTGTAATAGTTTTGAGCCGTTGTTACTGAAAATTAAAGGAGGGAAGGGGAAATTTCAACATATGCATAGCATTCTTTCATAATTGAATATTATCGTCAATGCATTGCTTTTGCTTGCTTTGCCAACCTTTAAATGACCGAAGATTAAATACAAGAAACTTTTGCGTAATTAAGATTCGCTGTATAAATAGAAACTTGTTTATGGAGAACACTAAAACTTGACGAAAGTTGTTTCTCCATTGCCTCTCCGAACACCACCACCAAATCGACCCGGTCTAGCCGTGCAAGTTACGCTGGGAGGCGATGAAGCACATTTGACTTTTTGGTAAAGCAAACGCTATGCTGTTGCTTTCTTTCTTCTTCTTAGTTTCTTCCATTTTTAGTTTTATTGAAACGAAGGATCGTTCAACCTTCCTTTTTTCCCTAGGAGAGCTGTTAATCAAAAGCTCAGTCGTCTGGTTAAACTAAGGTATACTTAACTTTTACCTACTAAGATGAAGTCATCCTTCTGGCGGGATTGTTAATATTGCATGCCTCTCTCTCTCTCTCTCTCTCTCTCTCTCTCTCTCTCTCTCTCTCTCTCTCTCTCTCTCTCTCTCTCTACAAAGATTTATTATATAATTTATATACATATATGTATCTTCATAAATATATATATATATATATATATATATATATATATATATATATATATATATATATATATATATATATATATATATATATATATATATATATATAGAGAGAGAGAGAGAGAGAGAGAGAGAGAGAGAGAGAGAGAGAGAGAGAGAGACTTCACACCTCAATATCCCTTGCTTCCACTACTCTGAATCGCCTCTTCTCTCCTTGAACAGTCATCTGTTATATTTAGTCCCCAACTCCTGCACTGACCAACGGCCTCCATTCTCCCGAAATCCCTATAAACGTTCATTGCTCCATCTCCCTGGCTCCCATTTATCACAATAATGAACTGCAGCTAACAGTCTCAAGGACAAAGAGACAGAAAATAATCTACTTCCACAACAACGTAGACAGAAATGGAAAAATACTACACTTTCTGTTATCAGTTTAATCTAATTACTGCTTCGCAAACTTGATCATTGTCATTAGACTATATTACTTTAATTGTTTTTAATGTGACCCAATAAAGAATTTAAATATGGGATTATATTGCGGCAGGCGTTCAGAACACCAAACTGAAATTACATGTTTTGCAAATGTGTTTATTCGCATCGATCATTAACGGTAATATATTCTCATTAGTGATAACATTTAAAACTGCGTTAAGATAAGTGCCTGAAGTTAGTCCTGCTTTTATAAATGATGTACTAGTTTATTTGATCATTCCAAATTAAAACACTCTCTTTGCCATTAATATTCCTGACTATAAAATATTATATCAAGGTACATGTAATTAAAATTATGGGATATTTAGCAGACACGTCATTTCAAGTCCACTAAATAACCTAAATGAAAAAAAAGACATCGTTAGGATTATAGAGACTAGAAATGACAAAATATTGTGTCCGGTCAAGATATTTATTACATGAAATATAGTAGTCAAAACGAGTTCGGGTCGTTTCGGCCGTAATCATTTAGGCCGTAAGCACGTTTACGTGCAAAATGGACGCCCTGTTTAGTACCAGTCCCTGGGGATGTACGTAAAACATAAAATAATAACGGCAAATACCATAAACATAACGGTAAATACCATAAATATAACGTCTTACATTGTTTTGGATGTTACGGCCTAAAGTGACTTACGGCCGAAACGACCAGGACCGGTCAAAACCACCCACTATAGTTTGTAGTAATGAATTTAATGAACGATTTGAATTGAAGTCATCAATAGATCACCATTCGAAATAAAAGTAACCCTATCTATATCTGTTTATGCGTGCGTTTAAAGGGTGCCATGTATTGTATATCCAACTCAGGCAAAAATATCGACTGGGGTCTGCTGCCTGAAATATCAGTTGTGCCTCTGTTCATCTACTTAGTCGACTGTGGCGGGTGACTGCCGAATTGCATAAAGGATAGAGGGCTGGTAACCTCATCATGATCAGTGCTGGTAATTACCACATGGACTAGTAAACTGATAAAGGTTGCAATCTGTAAATACCGCCGTCGTCAAGCTTTATAGTCTGTTCGCTGCACCATTGTCACGAAATACTCTTAATTACTATTTGCAGTTCTCCGAAATGATAGGTGGAATATATATATATATATATATATATATATATATATATATATATATATATATATATATATTCCTCCTATCTTTTATATAACGAATCCTCAAACGATAATTAGGATATAACAAGGAGACAGAGAATAGAGTACACAGCTCGATCGAGACGGTGTTTATGAAATGCAAACGTTGTTTTGTTAGTTAAATATTCCATCTGGTGACTGCTGGGTCATGGTTGTTAAATGGTTCAAAGTCCGTTAGAAGTGGAGGATGTAGCTAGTTCTGAAGAAATTTCGTCTTAAGAACAACCTTTGTTGAATAAAATAGAGAACTTCTTAACAAAACAGAGCAATAAATGTGGAACCACGGTCCAAGTACGAGACTTGGCCGGGAGTGAGATCCGCAATTATTGTTGAAATAAACTGATTCCCTGCTTGACTGTAAAGTCAGTACTGTTTACAAAGAAGTAGGGGATCGGCTCTGAGAGTACTTCAAGGTGGGTTTGAATAGGTCAACGAGAAACTGGTTAATTCCTTGTCCAGCGCAAGATTCCCGAATTGGAACTATAACCTCTAGTTACTGTCTACCGCCAAGCAGTTAGGAAATTTACTACAATTCAGAGAATATGATTTAGTTCTTAAGTGATTAGAAAGTACATGCATCATTTCAGTAGTATCATAAAGCGTGTATTTATAGGTAAGTTGAAAGAATAGATATATTTCCATTATAATTTTTTTTTTCATAAAAAAATATGGGTGTTATTTCCTAGCTCGAAGTGGAAAGTATACTCGAAGTACAGTGAAGTCAGTCGCTTTCAGATAAACTTCACTTTCAGTAATAAGGCCCATGAACTACTCTTCTAATACATTTTAATCACGAGAACGTTTTTGGTGTGGCTTGAAGGACAAAGAGTCTGCATCACAGATGATTTGTGTAAAAGCTTATAGATATTCTCATGAAAGGTGTGATAGCCCGAGCGGTATTTGTTTCCAAATCATTTCCTATTAAATAGAGGGTATTTACGTTTCTCGGTGATCAAATTTGTCCACAAAACGCTCTGGAAGAAAACATTTACTTGTCTGATAATGAATTTACTAAGGTTAATTGCTTTAATATGACGTACGGCAGCTAATTAACAGAAGCTTGATACATTTTGAAGGGATGGACTTTTCCGTAATGGAAAAAAAATAAAACTGAAATTAAATACAGGATTCCAAGATCCCTTGCACAGGAAACAAGTTACAAAGTAAATAAAAATGATAACATTGACTTTTAGGCTCTATAACGAAAAGCACTCATACCACCTTAATATTGTGCCTATAGGTAGTGCATCTTATAAATGATATATTCTCAGGTCTTCAATTCAATATCAGTAAACCTGACCCGATTCAGTACAGTTGAATTCTGTAAAAACGCACTGATTTACATATAGCGCTCTCTTAAATTGATTTACCTATGAAAAGGAATAGTATCTCTTAATGTTACACAGGAGTTTTATACTTTAAATTTACATGTGAGCTGATGGACAAAGTGTGCTGGGGGTGGGGGAGCGGGCGGGGCGGGCTGCAAAACGACAAATCCCATATAAATTTCTCGTGGAAAATTTTGTATTGATTATTAAATTAAGTAAGAAACCACCAGACAATTTAACAGCACAAAATCAACGTCATTTTGTAAGTCTTCATACTTGACGCACTTCCATTTTGATAAAGGACTGATTATCTTTCATTGTCATCTGACAAGCCGATGAACTGCAGTTAGATGGAAAAGCTTGCCAGAAAAATTAAGGTGTTTTAGCAAGTTAAATCACAATATACACATCCAGTTATTTCCCTCGTTTCCGATGCGACAAACAATCACTTTCGTCCATCCTTTTTGAAATCCAGAATTTAAAAAAAAATTAAATCTAACAATTCTATAGCTACGAACTGCAGATAAAAAAAGTAAGGATCAAAATAAACATCGACATTCAAAAAAAGATATATTTTTGTCACAAAAAGAAGCAGAATTGAAGGAGAGAAAACTCTCTTTTCTTGAAGCCATTTCCCTCCGGCACCAGAGGTTTGACAGTGGGTCGTGAACAAAAATCCAAAATCTCTGTGATGCCAAACTTATGTTTTTTTTTTTCTTTTCATCCTTTTTTTCCCTACTTTTTACCTTCCCGCACCTACCATTTCGAAACGGATTTTTCTCATTCAACCAACGAACCTTGTGTGTCAGTGAAAGTGTGTGGTGAAATGTTGGTACCAAGGAGTGTGTAAGCGTATCTGTGTAATTGTTCAAAGACTGTCTTGTTCAGAGGGGAAATGAAATACACTGTGCGTTTTTATAGAAATATTTCGGTCTGTGTTCAAAGGTCCGGCCATCCGGTGAGTGAGAATGAATGAAAGGAAAAAACGGTTTCAGATCTCTCTCTCTCTCTCTCTCTCTCTCTCTCTCTCTCTCTCTCTCTCTCTCTCTCTCGTTTATTTAGTAAGGAAGTCAACAGATCATTCAGTGACTTATGATAGTATTTGTAAAAGCATGTTTTCGCTGCCCTACACACCCTTTATGTATAATAAAAAGTACTTTATCGAGTTACAGTCCTTCATAAATCTTACGATGTTCATAAAAATAATGAGGTTGATATCGCAGTTGCTAGAACCCCTTCAGCCTGAACGAGCAATAGTGATCAGAGTTCAACGTAATTCTTTCAACCTGAAGATTTTGTGTTAGTCCTCATACTTAAATGAAGGTGAGATTTTCAGGCAATCGAATGATAAAAGGGTAAATGTGGCGAGAAAGAAAATTTGAAAAATACTGGAATCTAGTGTTATTATTCTAAGTTGAAGATCTTCTGGCTTGTCAAATAGCGGTAAAGAATATTGGTCACTTATCAAAATGGAAATGCCCCGCCCCTCTCTTTTCCCACCAGAAAGATGGTCATTCTGTCCAGCTGCCATAAATGAAAATGGTGATTCGGAAGAAGACTGAAGAGATATAACGAATCTTTTTCAGATAGTCATTATTCTTTATTTTACGTCACTCAAACTTACGATTATCTTATAGGAATTTTAAGTAAGCAAAATGTCCATTCAACATAAACTTTAAAAGGCTGGAATTGCTATGATTTAATTTTTTTTTTACTGATTTCTTACTCAATAAAAATTTTTATTGAACAGCTTACGAGGGAATTCCGTTGTGCTCCCCCGCCCCTCTCTTTTCCCACCAGAAAGATGGTCATTCTGTCCAGCTGCCATAAATGAAAATGGTGATTCGGAAGAAGACTGAAGAGATATAACGAATCTTTTTCATATAGTCATTATTCTTTATTTTACGTCACTCAAACTTACGATTATCTTATAGGAATTTTAAGTAAGCAAAATGTCCATTCAACATAAACGGAATTCTATCTTTTAATTTTAGTTTGGTACTGGCTCGGTCTGACGTCTTTTTTTAAAGGTTGATTGGGAAAAAATACCCGCTTTACAAATATAATGAAGAGAAGTTCAAATTTCTTTTGACAGCTATAAAATTACGTGTGCTTATACATTATAAACTCTCCCCATACGCTTATGCATATATAATTTTCCGCAGATAGACAGATAAACAGATAGATAGATAGATAGATAGAAAGTAATTATAAAATCGTATGAAAACTTTTTGAGAGAGAGAGAGAGAGGGGGGGGTGGGGTGGGGGTCAAGATGCTTCCTATACGCCAGTCTGCAGTTGCTCCCCAGGCTTACCTCTCAGAGGAATGACCTGCAGTTTTCCCTCAAGGAAAAATAGCTAGAACAGAAAAAGCTTGCAAGATGTCCCAGTATAAACCGGTTTCCTGTCACCCTGAGCTGTGCTGGAAACTCGACAGCAGCTGGTGGGTAAATAAGTCAATAAGCATGTTCATATCCTCGTAGAGGGGCAGTGCCGTCAGTGCACCTCAATCGGTGCAATGTAGGCATTGCTTAAGGTTCTTTGCAGCGTCCTTTCTGCCCCAAGCTGCAACTCCTTTCAATCCTTTTACTTTACCCCCAATCATATTCTCTTTCTTCCACCATTCTCTAAGTTCCTCGTTGGACGAGTCGGTAGATTTCTCGACTAGCACTCTGCTAGGCCCGAGTTCGAGTCTCCGACCGGCCAATGAAGAATTAGAGGAATTTATTTCTGGTGATAGAAATTCATTTCTCGGTATAATGTGGTTCGTATTCCACAATAAGCCGTAAGTCCCGTTGCCAAGTAACCAGTTGGTTCTTAGCCACGTAAAATAAGCCTAATCCTTCGGGCCAGCCCTAGGAGAGCTGTTAATCAGCTCAGTGGTCTGGTTAAACTAAGGTATACTTAACTTGTCCACCATTCTCTTAACAATTGTTTCATGGTGCTACTGCGAGGTTTTTATCTTGTTACACCTCTAAAACCTTTTCGCTCTCAATGCCTCTTCCAGCTCTGAATGACCTCATAGGCCCCAGTGCTTGGATTTAGGCCTAAATCTTATATTCCATTCGATAAATAAGCTCATATAAGTGTGTTGGTTTCTTTATAAACCTTGATCTCTGCTTGAGAATGACATTCATTTAAGTTACTTTTAAGAGTCCTGTATATTGATATTCCTTTAAGTTACCCTTAAGAGTCCTGTATATTCCTATCATAACCGACTTATATAAACAAGAAGAAGTCAAGTTAGAAAAAAGTATTCTAATAACAAAATGTAAGTCGATTTCCTGAAAAGTCGTTAAAGAACTTAAATAAAGCATTGTTCCAATTTCAAATCCGTGTGATTTGAACATAAATAATATTGATTAAATAGAAAAGGACTGTGCATATTATACAAATGAATACACCGCAAGCTTGCCTTCCGAATATGTGGCCAGTCAAAAATGAGACAATACGGAACTGGGCTTTCGGATTCAAAGGCAAAAGCGGGTCTGTTTGCTAATTCAAATCGGAGAAAGCTGGAGAGCTGAATTTTGAAAATAGGAAGAAGAAATACGAGCGAAGAGAGTCACCAAAGAAACCCACATAAAAAGGAAGAAAAGAGCCTCTGGAAAAACAGAAACCCTGAAGAGGAGCAGCTCAGATGTGGTGCTCTTTATCATAAAATATAGATGAAAGTCCAGAAGTTTTACAAAGCCAGATGAGTGAATCATGAGAAGGATGGTAGCCTTCAAGATGGGGAGAGACAGACAGAGTGAAGTCCTGCAACTTGCTGAAAGGTTGGTGAACATTATATAATGAAATAGGCAAAAGGAGCAAACTTGAGCCTTTTGTTTCTGAAACTAACAAGAGAACCTGGAAAGATGGGAAAAGTTCATTTTAAAAGTAATTTTTTGTACGGTTCATGAGGTTACCATTTCCCTTGTGATAGCCTGAGCATGTGTATGATGATTAAAAAGTTTTTATATTTTGCATTTGAAAATATGGCAAAAACATATGAAATAACCATGGAATTAAATGTATCTACGAAACAAACATAATAGCTTTTAATCTAATACAAGGAAATGTTATTCATCTTTGGAAGATGTAACACGCCTAGAAAAATATAAAAGGTAAAGATAGATGGAAGAACTCTAAAAATATATATGCTGGAATCTGCTGTATTCCAACGCATATTTTCCCGATACTCGTTACACCGTACTTGAACCTTTTTAAATCTCTCCTCCATACTCTCAGGCTGAAAGCTTTTTCTAGTCTTCAGGAAGAAAGGACTGAAAAAATTGAGCCTCAGTATATCCAATTTCTTGGAGGAGAAAAGCAATTTCAGAGACTTGTGAATGATAGATGTCTCTCTAAAAAGATGAATGAAACTGACACCACCTATTGATCTTATCTTTCATGGTTACAATATTGGTTTTTGATGAATCTTGAAGTTAGGAAAATGTTGCTGAGAATGGAGCAGTAAACCTTTTTGTGTAGACATAAAAAAAGGCTCTGATTTTATGAAAATTTTCTTTAAAAAATTGTTTAAATTTGCTAAAAATGGACTATAAAGAAATAAATCCTATTTCTCATGTTCAAAAAATTGACGTGCTATTTGTTCAGTCCCAACATTCAAAGAATGTGTTGTTTTTATTCTTTTAAATTCAGTCCTCCAGCTTTCTCCAATTTAAACTAGCAAGCACATCCTTCTTTTGCCTTTGAATCTGGAACCCCAGTTTCGTATTGTCTTATTGACCGGCCACATAAGCTGCAGCTGGACATTGCATTTTCTTTCATTTAGACTGCTACAACCAACAGGGAAATTGTTTAAGTGTTCAAATACCTCGAGAGATTGTTTCAGGGGTAAATCATCAATAACTCTTGATAACCAACGGCTTCCCAGGAGTCTTTTCTGCATGGAAGGCATTTCCAGAGAGATCATGTTGTGTGCTTCTATTTTAGTTCCCAGATCAGTTGTGCTAGGTTACGTTAAGTTTCTTTATATGAAGTTTTCATACGTGCCCATGGTAACAAAATTCTAAACACCATTTGTTAATGTTGTGGATAAACTACGATTTCATGGCTAACTCAATACCAAGTGTCTGTAACAACTAGAGATATAAACCTCCAGAGGACATGAGTATATGACCAGGGGAGTAAAAATAATGAAGACTTTTACATCAGAACACTTTCACTTAGGTTAGCTTTCGTAAATCACATCGCTCGCAGACAGTTCCAATATGAGAATGAATTGAACACAGGAAAGGACGGACCGAGACACAAAATCTCATTATTAATATGTACTCTGCATGATAGAACCAGTCTATGAGTGCTGTGTTGTATCCAACTTAAAATCTGCCCAGCTAAGTAATAATGTGCCAAACCCATTTTCAGTTCGTTAATATAAAACATTTTAATTTAATTTTAATTTTGCTTTTACGATTAACTTTAACTAACCTCATGTGTGAATTGTCTACATACTGACATCTTTACCATATATCAGTCTCGTTTTAGCGTTCCTTATAAAATAAATCCATCTCTAAATGGGCATTAGCTTAAAACGCTTCCTTCCAACACACACAGTGAAGAAAATTATCTTTAATGTGCTTGCTTTTTAGTAACAGCTTCCTCACTGTTCGTATCTCGACCTGTATTTTTCATGTAAAAATGAAGGTTTTCATCTGTTCATCCAAATATGTGTGTTTGCTTCACCTACCTGAACAACTGCTAACGTGAAAATATTGTTTTGAACCTCCCGTGCACCTGCCCATGGGTCATAAGACCTATGGAACAGGGCATGGGAGGGACCTCCACCCCTACAGGGGCGGTGCCCCGGTAGGGGTGGAGGTTAAAAAAAGTTGGTTAATCCAGACTTTGAATTATGAAACTTCTTTTTTGAGATAGGAGGACACTTAAAGCAAAACCCTGAACCAAGAATAACTTCTGCGTCAACATAATAGGAAAAATGCAATACTTTACTCTTCAAGACAGGATTATTAAAGCTGAGGTGAGGCATACTACGTTTTGCATGAACCAAAGCAGCAAGCGTGTTTTTTTTTTTTACCTCCGCCGTTACAGAGGCGGTGCATGAAGAGTTTTCAACTCTCCGCCGACACCAACCTTTTGGCACCAGTGCCAGTTGTCGCCCTCCCCTGTTTTGGATGACCTGAACCTTTATCCTCATTCACATTCTCACTCATATCATGCAGGTAAAAGATGAAAGAAAGCTGCATCAGTTTCACATTTCCTTTCCAGAAAGCGATGATGTCAACTGACGGCGTTTGTATTTACTAGTAACCATTAAAATCTTCTGCTTGAGTGAATGCAACCTGCCAACTGGAAGCATTTTTAGATTCAGCCGATGCTTCTGAGTCTTGGCTAAAATCAGGTTGAAAGAGATATCATTCCAATGAATGTATGTCTGTAAAATTATCGTGAAGTGACAAGTCGAATCTAATGTTTAGTTTTATTCTTCGGAAGGAATCCAAAGAACCTCGGAGAAATCACGTCAAACAGAACAACAGAAAAACAAGAATAAACGATATTACATTTTTGCGAAAGAAAGACGTCCACGTTAACGCGAACTGAAAATTAAGGCTTCAAGAAAGTTGCACTAAAAAATTTAACATTTCTTTAAAATTTTTTCATTGGCGGACATTTTTCGACAGTTGCTGTGCATGGGAGAGAGAGAGAGAGAGAGAGAGAGAGAGAGAGAGAGAGAGAGAGAGAGAGAGAGAGAGATTTAAACTCTGACTTTTTTATGACTTCAAGACATTGAGTCATAGATATTTGTTTTATTCATATATTTTTAATAAAATGATCATTGTAACTGCACACACGCACAATTATAATGATAATGATATATATATATATATATATATATATATATATATATATATATATATATATATATAATGTGTGCTTTTTTTTTTGCATTACCCGACACCGTCATGAATACAGATTGCGAGGAGATTATTCGAGCAATAAAAAACACAAGCGCATAGAAAGACACTAGTATTTGTGAACTGAAACCCTTCCCGGTAAAAATTATAAATAGCACTGAATATAACACAAGCGTCTAATTACTGACATTTTATGAACGTCGGTTTCACCAAAATGAAGAACAAATTGATTTCTAATCGACGTAAAGAGGAACCGTTCCATTTCGATTTCGATAACCTTAAAACAAATTGCATCAGTTATTGCTTTTGTAAGTCGAGCAAAGGAATTCCTTAAGAGGTTTCTGCTTCTCATTATGCATTCCCCAGATGACAACAGATTTTATTCTCGATTAGCAGACGATTTTATACGGGACCTCAAATTATAGGAATCCGCCATCGTTGGAAACAATTGGAAGTTTCTGATACGATGCGTCAGTGTGACCTGAGTCCAAAATACAATTCCTTTTATCACCGGAGGTGAAGCATGATCAACTATTAGCGGGACAATGACGGTGCGTTGAATAAGGATTATAATTGCAACTGGGAGTAAGAATATTGAATTCAATCGCCCCGTTGATAGCAAAAGGGGAAATTGGATCTAGACAATTATTAAAGGAAATACCTGAAATTGTTGCAAATGAAACTGAATAAACAGGATTAATACAAAGACATCCCTAACGCTAATATGCGAAGGAAATGCTTTCCTTAATATGTAAAAGATAATAGGACGTCCGCTCTTATTAAAACTAAACGGAATAAACTCCTTTAGATAATTATCAATGGATTTGTGGAATTGGGTATACAAAGATGAGCTGCATATACAAACGTTGTCTTTTCAGTTTAGTTAAAGGTCCTTTTGATGTTTTGATATTTGCATTTCCGAAGTTTTATTCATTTCGCGTTTGTTGGATAAGCTTAAAATGTTAACAGATAATAGTTGTTGTTCCTCATGACGTAAAGTCAAGTCTTTGTGTCTTGTATTCTCATTATTTTATTCGATAGGCAACAGTGCGAGAAAAATATGCAATGGAGCCTTTGAGACATATTTTTAAAACCAAAATGAACGAAAATTAAACGAGAGAAAGATGGGGGAGGTGGGACAGGGGAGGGAGGGTTGGAAGTTGAAAAAAGAGAAAGGAGTAGAAAGATGCCAAGAATAAACATTTTAATAACAGAGTTATATTGTAACGCTTCACAAAACGAACCTAAAAAGAGAGACAAGAAACGATCAAAAGTAATGTGCTATGTGCTTCATTTTGTATAGTTTTAAACCTTCTTGTGTTCAGCAATGTCTTAAAATTATTATGATAATATTGCTTTGTCTTCTTTATGTGTATTGTTGTGTTAAAGGAACTCTCTGAAGAGTGTCAATTTTACTTTAAAACAGTTATTAAATACTTGTAATGTAGTACATAGATTATTATCTAAATCCGTATAGCGTAGGTAGAAAGAGTGCATTTAATTACTTCTATTCATTTCATCAGGTGTTAACTGAATGTATTCATATGTGTTTAAAATTTATCAGTTCATTATTTGTTATAACCTTTACATTACTTAATTACGAAAGTATAGGGACACTATTTACGTGACCATGGATTGGTTTTGTTAGTTTTTGGTAGTTTCCAAGATGTGTTTTAATGAACATAGACAGCAATTTCAACAACAATAAGCGAGAACACTAAGTCAAGTACACTTGACTGAAAATCTTAAAAGGAACGATGTATATTGAGTAGCAGGATATTTTATGGTTTGTTTAAACATGTATATTAAAAGTAATAATTAACTTAAGAACAGTATATCGTCACGAATATCAAAATGATTGTATCAAACTGATGGAGCCATGGAAATTAAAGATTGCTTTAATTAACGACAAAGAAAGAAAACATGATTAAGCCAAAAAAAAATAAAAATAAATAAATTATGCAAGTAAGAATTGCAGGAGTATGGGATGCAGAAAGAAAGAAAGAAATAAATTCTGGAATTTATGCAAAGGTTTACCTTTCTTTCCTTTTTCTAAAACTGTGAGTTATCTCCCCCTTGCCTTCATTAACTCGAGATGTTCATAAATCTCTTTCGCCTCGTTCCGTCTGTCATACAACGATTATATTTCAGTGCCTCCCTTCCTTGCCGCCCTTCCTGAAGAAGAACGTCATTCAGTTACTGAATTCTCTTATATTAAATGTTCACGCTTTAATTACAGAATTCTTTTCTCTTTTTATAGCATTAGGTAGGTGTGAGTTTGATAAAAGCATAAGAAATGTATTCTGTGATGAAATAAAAGCAAGCTGAGGACGGTGCAGAGTAGGCTAAGTCATATGAGGGAGTAAAGGTGCAAAGTTTTTTGTGGCTTCAACAGTGAAGAGAACTCTTCGTTGATCTTAGGTTAAAACGGGTTCATGTTAGCTTTTAGCAACCATATTTTTTCCAAACAGAGATTAAACAATTGTACACCGCTGTTGCCATAATGATACAAGAATAACATTTTATCAGTATTGAACGTGTGTGTTTTTTTATTTACTTTGTGAGCGTTCAAAGAATGATCTCTAATATTTTCTTGGTTGAAGTTCACTTAACCTCTCACTTTTTAGTCAGTTGTCTTTACACCCAGTTGCCTCAGTGAAGTGTTCCTTGACCCTTTTCAGGTCCATCACAACGTATACTCCTTATCATATCAAATGGGTTTATGCTCACTGCACTTGCATTTAGATTTTTCCTCCTCTCTGAGATGTTTTAGAACCAAAAGTTCTTCTACTAACTTAAGCATTTAATTCCCTCAAGACATTTAGGTATTTATATCATCATCTAATTTTTGTTGTCATCAATAGCCTTCATTTCATACCAACTTAGGTGCCTTGAGAGTTTCAGGTAGCCAGACATCCCAGCTATCTCCTTGGTTTTCCCAGTGAGGATTGTTGGTTTGGTATCCAGAACCCTAATCCTGTGACATCTTGTGTAAATGAAGTCTTATAATCTCATTCCCGCTGAACTTTTCTCTTCACAATCATCAATGTACGAGGTGGTACTAGTCAATGGTACTACTCATCCTTCTTTTAAATCTGGCAGGAACTTTATACTTCTATCTGCAAGGAAATATGGCACCTTGATATCATCTCCTAAAGCAAAAAACTAGCCTCTTGATAAAATCTCAGCAGCAGCAAATCAAGGTTTCCTTCAGTTTCAGCCTGGTGAATCTGAATGTGCAAAAACACTAGCGCCATGGGTTCCACTTCTCCGATAAGCCCTTTGGGCAGTAACTCCGAAGCATCTGATGCTTCTGCTTAGCATAATATAATCCTGCATCTTCCTTAGTGTCTACTTTCGAAACCAATCGGGTTCTTGTGTCTTGAATGTTTAACAAAGCATCTTTACTTGATCGCATTTAAATGGAAATTTTAAGGGTCTTACCGTCTTCATGACGCTTCTATCCTCACTGTCTCTTTTTGAAAGTAGTATTTCAGTTACTCTTCTGTCAAGCTGAAAGAGAAACTCGCTCCCTTCCGTAGGCAGATTTCAACCCAGAATATACAGTCTTATGGAAATCAGTCTGTTCTCGGATTCGTCTGTTCACCTTATCTTTCTTTCTCTCAACCGTCCAACTCTGGAATTCTCTTCCTGTTTTCCTTATTTCCAGATCCATATAATTATTCTTCGTTGCACAAGGCCAAACTGCCTCTATTTTGGAGTCTTGCCTCCACTCCTTTTCTTTCGTTTTGTTTGTTTGCTTGTTTACGTTGAATGTAGCATGCGTGAGTTCGTCGAGTTTATTGGCTCAATGACTCAAGCTATTATAAGATATATGTATATATATATATATATATATATATATATATATATATATATATATATATATATATATATATATATATATATATATATATATATATATAGAGTGTGTGTGCGCTTGTGCTTATGTATGTAGAGCCACCCTCGATTAAAAAGTAAACGACCCACCACAGTGCTCATAATTTTGCTGATAACACCCCGCAGCTCAGACATCAATGGACAGAGATAAGGGGCTATGCATAAAGTTTTCATGAGCTGTTATCAAAATCACTTCATACTCATGGTATGAAAACTTAGGTCAGCATCTTTTGAAAGTCTGAGGTGCTCCCGTGAGTGCCGTGATGCCAAGATGACTTGGGATTACAGTTATATAACCTACTGCGAAAATTCCGCTGGTTTTTCTTAGAGACTAAAAACGTTTGTGAAATATTGCCCCCATCAAAAGTAACTTGAAGCTTAAAACATCTGCTGCCACGAAGATATATGGTGTTATTATAGCTGCTGATTTTTACCCACGTGGAGAAGCAGAGACTTAGTAAGTAAAGATGGAATCATCCAGTTTTAGTCATACAATCTATGTATACAATATATATATATATATATATATATATATATATATATATATATATATATATATATATATATATATATATATGTGTGTGTGTATATATATATATATATATATATATATATATATATATATATATATATATATATATAAAGTTATATAGTTATATCAGAAATGTAAAAAATTTTCAAAAATAGTAAGCAGTGATATGGGTATCGTATAAAAGTCCTCAAAAAATCGAATGTCACTTTTGTGTACGGTTATAAAAAGTATCGAATATTTTTAACTTTTATTTTATCGCATAGCATGCCTATGAATATATGAGCAAACACCAGTGGAAATACGTATTTTTTTTATTTTCATTTTTTTCGTTGGAATGACGGATTTTTGTGTGACCTATGTTCTTACTATCTATAGATACAAGTGTTTCGCAAATATGCTGTTTATTTTCTTTTTGTTTTACTTGGTGGGTAAAACTGTGGCAGAATAAAAAAAAACCCATTTGAACATGTATTTTTCTTGTAATGGTGAAAAAATAAAACTTTTCGTTTGGTTGCTGTTAATTTCTTTAGTTCATAACCGAATTTTTTTTATTGTTGTTTTTTTTTCATTTTATTGTCTACTGAAGAGCACAGGAAATAAACATTGAAATGTAGCGCTTTAGGAAAATAAGAACTTCAAAATATGAAATTATTCTCTTGATTGACATTTTACCAAACGTGGGCGCTCGATTTGTGTTAAGGAACGAAAGCTTCTGTGAGTTCCAAAATTTGGATATCTTATTGCTTCCGAAAATGTCTGGGTGTTCCTGTATAAGCCCAATACTTAACTTTCTCAAAATAGACACAGAATGATTAAGACAGGTGAAGGTACGAAAGAAAAGAAGAAAGGGGGTTGGAGGGGAGGGGCTGTTTCTAAGGGGAGGCCGGGATAAGGTAGATTATTAGCAATAATGAAGGGAATCGTAAGTGTGTCTTTTAATCAAGGATATAGAGAGAAAGAGAAGCAAATAATTAGTCATACAGTTCACTGGTGTAACATAATTTACCTACCAGTCACAGAATAATATTATGGTTTAGATTATTACACTAATTTTTCCTTCACATCATGATAATTTTTTCTTATTAAAACATTTTAGTCGATACTTACATTGGAGTTTAAAGGACTAATCAAATTACCTATCTCAGATTTTACAACTCTCCTGGCAATGTTCATGTTTAAAGAATTTATATATATATATATATATATATATATATATATATATATATATATATATATATATATATATATATATTTTATATATATATATATATATATATATATATATATAAATATATATATATATATATATATATATATATACATATATATATATATATATATATATATATATATATATATATATATAGTATATATAAAATATATATATATATATATATATATATATATATATATATATATATATATATATATATATATATATATATATATATATATATATATATTATCAAGGATTTACATTCCTCCCTCCTATTTAGCTGTTATCTAGCTAACTTCTAGGAAAATTTATCATTTCAGTTGGCGCCAATATGGCAGAACTCAGTTGTTTACCACGTATAGGGACTGAGGACGCATGTCTCCGCAGCCTACAAGAAATGCCTGGGCAGGGTAGACAATAGGTCTCCCTGTTTCAACCCCGCCCCCTGCTACCAGAACACACCTAGATCCCCTCTTTGGGGTCATGTTTTCAAAGTAGGCCTAGGGAGAAAATAGACATTAGGGTGTAAACCAAGCCAGCCGGTAGACTCTTTCCAGCGACTATCCTGATCACACGTCTGTCTCAGGTGATGGCCCAACTTTACGATCGGACGCCCGAGACGTGGTATTTCGGAGCTCAAATATTCGTCTAGAATAGGTAAGCCGAGAGTGAATTTGGCGCCAGTCACCCCTGTCTCTCTCCACTAAATTCCCCCCATTTTTCTCATTTATCTTCAAGTTTAATCCTTTCCTTTCCCAAGCTTCTCCCTTTGTGTGACGGCGAGCACGTGTTCCTTGTTTCAAAAGCCCCATCGAATACGATTCCAAGACTGTGATTACGTGATTTTCTTATAATTATCTTCTGGGCTACGTCATGTTTAGTATTTAAGAACGTGCATTGTGTAATATTTTATAGGTAGATTTCATTTATCTCAGTTGAGCAGGGCTAACTCATAAACTCTCTTACAGGGGAGATATCAGCTGCTCCATTGCACTCTGTGTCCGATGAGCCTGACTGCCATTCAAATCCTGAAACTATTCCTGGTCGCAGTCCGATTACTGAAGGCCGTTGTGGCCCGCCGAATTTTATATGAATTAATTTCCACATCCTGGAGTTCAATCCTCCGCTGCATAATTAACTGAGACAATTGAATGTAATCTTGGCCTAACCAAGTTATTATTATTATAACGGGAATAATTGTACTGTACATTGGTCCCGTCTTAATTAGCTTGCTTGCTTGCCAATTACTGCATTATTGCTCACTGTATATAATTAATGAGCCTGCCCATTGGTTGCCATTTTTGCATTCTGTTTTGTCTCCTTGCTTAATTGCTTAATCTCTGTAAATAAACCCCCTTTAATTGTTAAAGAAGTCTAATTTCAAATGGCGACCTTCATCATTTACTTGTAAATCCAGGAAATCTAAGGTAAGTTTTCAATTA